>NC_070599.1:23534507-23564507 GCF_027409825.1 Scomber japonicus | reverse complement strand
ACTACAGAGAAGCGGTTGGAGCGCTCGTCGTCTTCGACATGACCCGGCTCTCCACGTTTCAGGCCGTCCTCAAGTGGAAAGGAGACCTGGACTCAAAGGTAAATTTGGGAAGGAAGGATTATTATTGTGACGTCACCCATTGGTTTGTGGACTGCTGCTCGGAAGCTAATAGTTTCGAATCTAGGCAGCGCCATCTTGAAAATTTCAGGTGCATGCTGGGAAAAATAAAAACACGGATTCTACTTATATGGGCATGAGGCGGAGCCATGGGCGGAGTGGGGAGGTTGCTATGGTTGCGAGGGCTGGATCTCGAGGACATTGGGCAATCAACCTGTCAATCAGGACGTAGCCACGCCCTAATGCATACCCTGCTTTATCGTCACATATAAAATCAGAGAGGCCAAAATGTCCCAAATGAACATCATACTGCATTGAAGAAGGCTTTAAACTAGCGATTGAGACCATAAACACATTTTGAAAACGTTTACTGAGGTTAGAAATCAAGTGAGAAGTTGGTGAATTCTCCATTGACTTGTATAGAGACGGTCGCCCCCTGGTGGCCTTTTGATAGAATGCAGCTCTAAGTTACTTCCGCGTTGGCCCCATTTCAGTTTTTTTTCACACAGTATAAATGTGTTATCTTCGAGTATTGTAATATTTCTGCATCCTGAGCTCCCTAAACAGTCTTGGGTTGACATAAATTGGGTTTAACTGGGAAGCTGAGTCTCTTGCGGATTCAACGAGTCCACGTGTATGTTAGTGGGATGATGTCACTCCCCACAGTTGCCATGTTTTATTATAGTGAGATCAGTTTTTGAAACATGACCTCACTGTATATAAAATGACCCACTGTACTGTGACCTCGAGGATAATCACAGCTTCATGAAACTTTACAACCACTAAGTAGATGTTTGGCCTTCCTAGATATATTTAGATTTATATATAAAAGGGTTTCTGAGCATTTTCCAGAACAGAAGCACTTGACATCCAGTCTTACAGAAGTCTCCAAATGTTGAAAGTTTTTGATACGAAATATATGGCATGCTTGTTTCTACGATGTTGCTCGAGGTCTCTGTGTCTTAGTTAAATCACCATTATTATCAATCCTCTAGTGGAAATCGAGAGGTATCAACTTCAAAAATTGCAGCAACAACTGATGAGACATAATTGAGCATGGGAACAGACATCATATACTTCCATCATGATGTTTTAAAGCTGCAGTTGGTAACTTTGAGGAGAGAGAGGACTTAGCATCAAATTTGAAGAAGTACAACTGTCAGATCCCTCCCCCTCCCTCTCCCTCTCCGCTGCACTCCTGCCCTGCCTCCAAAGTCCCTCCCCCAGAGGAGGCTGACATGCGCGCGACGGCACACGACCACGTGCACGCGACCACGTGCACACGATCGGTAATACATGAACTACACTCCACACAGCTAGATATAAAACGCTTTACAGTGACTTTCACATGGCTATACCTTACCTAGAAACTCAGATATGAGCTTAACTGAGCCGAGGAGGAAGGGGGAGGGGCCTGTGGGGAGGAAGGGGAGGGGCCTGTGTGCGTGAGCAGTGATTGACAGCTGTCAGACACTCCATCAGACACAATCCTGGCTCTGATTGGTTCTTTTTGTCCGGTCATGGTGGATTCTGGCAGTTTCATGTAATGCTGTCTTTACATAGTGACAGTCTGAGCAAATATGACAAAAAGTTACTTTTATAAGACCAACTGCAGCTTTGAAGCCCTAAAACGTGCTAAACTTTCAACCTTATTGTCTCATCAAAACACAATGTTTATTACAGATTTATGTCTAGAAAGACTTGACACACAGTGCTGAGATGCATCCCAGCTTTCAGACGTCTATGTGGAATATACTGTAAGATCTGGTATCTCCTCCTAAAGAACCTCTGCCCCCCCCCCCCCCCCCAAAAAAAAAATGGCTGTGGATGAAGTTAAACTGTATTTCCAAGCGACTGATGACAATCCTTACTGTAACTGTCAAGTCCAACATGATTATGTGATGTTAGAGGAAATAAACTACAGGCTTTGGTGGTTTTTTCTGCACATGTAGCACTCTTTCTTTCCTTTCTTCCTTTCCTCCTTCTTTCTTTAATTTTTCCTTCATTCTTCCCCTCCTTCCTTCCTTCCTTCCTTCCTTCCTTCCTCCTTTCCTTCCACCCTTCCTTCTCTCCTTCCTTCCTTCCTTCCTTCCTCCCTTCCTCCTTTCTTTCCTTCCTTCTGTCCTTCCTACCTTCCTTCCTTCCTTCTTTCCTCCCTCCCTCCCTCCTTTCCTTCCTTCCTTCACTCCATTGTGACGTCTTTGGTGTTTTTTTCTCTTTATCACTCGGTTATGTGAGCAGCACACACACAGCGGATAATAACTGAAACATTTCCTCTGACCTCGTCTATAAAAGCCTTAAACCTTCCTGTCGTCCTCCAGGGTCAAATTGACCCCGTCTCTTTTGACTGTTCCTTCTTTCCTTCCTTCCTTTCCTTCCTCTTTCTTTAATTTTTCCTTCATTCTTCCCCTCCTTCCTTCCTTTCCTTCCTTCCTCCTTTCCTTCCACCCTTCCTTCTCTCCTTACTTCCTTCCTCTTTTCCTCCATCCCTCCTTCCTTTCTCCCTTCCTTTCTTCCTCATTCCTTCCTTCCTTCCTTCCCTCCTTCCTCCATTCCTGTTTTCCTCCATCCCTCCTTTCCTTTCTTCCTCCTTTCCTCATTCCTTCCTTCCTTCCCTCCTTCCTCTTTTCCCCCTTTCTTCTCTCCTTCCTTCCTTCCTCTTTTCCTTCCACCCTTTCTTCTCTCCTTCCTTCCTTCCTTCCTTCCTTCCTCCCTTCCTCCTTTCTTTCCTTCCTTCTGTCCTTCCTACCTTCCTTCCTTCCTTCTTTCCTCCCTCCCTCCTTTCCTTCCTTCCTTCTTTCCCCCCTCCCTCCCTCCTGTCCTTCCTTCCTTCTTTCCTCCCTCCCTCCCTCCTTTCCTTCCTTCCTTCACTCCATTGTGAGGTCTTTGGTGGTTTTGTCTTCACATGTAGCTGTTTTTTATTTTCTCGTTGTCTCTCGGTTATGTGAGCAGCACACACAGCGGATAATTACTGAAACATTTCCTCTGACCTCCTTTAACCTTCCTGTCGTCCTCTTTTGACTGTTCCTTCTTTCCTTTCTTCCTTTCCTCCCTCTTTCTTTAATTTTTCCTCCATTCTTCCCCTCCTTCCTTCCTTCCTTCCCTCCTTCCTCCATTCCTGTTTTCCTCCATCCCTCCTTTCCTTTCTTCCTCCTTTCCTCATTCCTTCCTTCCTTCCCTCCTTCCTCTTTTCCCTCCACCCTTTCTTCTCTCCTTCCTTCCTTCCTTTTTTCCTCCTTCCTTCCTTCCTTCCTTCCTTCCTCCCTTCCTCTTTTCCCCCATCCCTCCTTACTCCTTTCCTTCCTTCCTTCTGTCCTTCCTACCTTCCTTCCTTCCTTCTTTCCTCCCTTCCTCATTTCCTTCCTTCCTTCCTTCCTTCCTTCCTTTCTTCCTAACCCCCTTCCTTCCTTCCTTCCTTCCTCCCTTCCTCCTTTCTTTCCTTCCTTCTGTCCTTCCTACCTTCCTTCCTTCCTTCTTTCCTCCCTCCCTCCCTCCTTTCCTTCCTTCCTTCACTCCATTGTGAGGTCTTTGGTGCTTTTGTCTTCACATGTAGCTGTTTTTTATTTTCTCTTTGTCTCTCGGTTATGTGACCAACACACACAGCGGATAATTACTGAAACATTTCCTCTGACCTCGTCTATAAACTGGACCGTCTGAGCCGACTGTGCCGACTGAGCCGCTCCGCTGTGACGTACTCATTATAGAAATGTGAAATCCTGAAACCTTTGTCACCTCCTCTTTACAGCTGCTGTTGTGTATTTTGTTCTCAAAGGTACAGCGAGTGATTCACATATTGTATTTATACATTTTGCTTTTGTTAGGTTGCCCTTAGCAACGGGAGGCCGGTTCCAGCTGTTCTACTGGCCAACAAATGTGACCAGCGGCGACACGGTTTGTGCCCCAAACTTCCGAAAATGGAGAACTTCTCCCGAGAGTACGGGTTCGTCGGCTGGTTTGAAACTTCAGCAAAAGTAAGCCCCATCTCTCTTTTGACTGTTCCTTCTTTCCTTCCTTCCTTCTTTCCTTCTTTCCATCCTTCCTTCCTTCCTTCCTTCCTCCCTCTTTCTTTAATTTTTCCTTCCTTCTTCCCCTCCTTCCCTCTTTCTTTGCTTCCTCCTCCTTCCATACTTCCATCCTTCCATCCTCCTTACTCCTTTCATCCTTCCATCCTCCTTACTCCTTTCCTTTCTTCCTTCCTTCTTTCCTTCCTTCCTTCCTTCTTTCCTCCCTTCCTCCTTACTCTTTTCCTTCCTTCCTTCCTTCTTTCCTTCCTTCCTTCCTCCCTCCTTTTTCCTTCCTTCCTTCCTTCGTTCCTCCCTCCTTATTCCTTTTCTTCCTTCCTTCCTTCCTTCCTTGTTTCCTCCCTTCCCCCTTACTCTTTTCCTTCCTTCCTCCCTCCCTCCTTTTTCCTTCCTTCCTTCCTTCCTTCCTTCCTTCCTTCCTTCCTTCCTCCCTCCCTCCTTTTTCCTTCCTTCCTCCCCCCTTACTCCGTGTCCATAAACCTCAGACAAAGTTGACTCTACAACATTTTAGTCAGTTCATTTATTATCACTTCCTGGTTTCTGCAGATAGAGCGACTCCTGCTGCAGCTTAAAATACCAACATCCAACCAAAAAAAATTAGCTACTGTGCTTTTATTTTGAAAAACCCGAGAGTTAAACTGATTTTCTCCTTGGACAAGGACAATGAGCTTATTGTGGTAAAGTTGTTCTCTTTGCTTGATTAGATTTTACTCATCTACTTACTCGACTGATCTATATTTGAAGAGGCGAGTTAAACGTTATTTATAGAGCGTAAATTAGATCCTTTATACCAGGGGTGTCAAACATGCGGCCCGTGGGCCAGAACCGGCCCGCCAAGGCGTCCAGTCTGGCCCACTTTCCTTCCTGTCTTCTTTTCTTTCCTACCCTCCTGTCATCTGTCCTTCTTTCCTTCCTCCCTTTCTTACTTCTGTCCTTCTTTGTTTCCTTCCTTCCCTCCGTCCTTCCTTCCTTCCTTGTCTTCTTTCCTTCCTTCCTTCCTTCCTTCCTTCCTTCCTTCCTTCCTTCCATCTTTCCCTAATTTTCTTTTCCTTTCTTCCTTTCCTTCCTTCCTTCCTTTCCTTCCTTCCTTCCTTCCTTCCTTCCTTCCTTCCTTACTTCCTACCTTCCTTTTGTCTTTCCTTCCCTCCTTTCTTTCCTTCCTATCACTTTTCCCTTCTTTCCATTCTTCCTTCCTTCCTTCCTTGTCTTCTTTCCTTCTTTGTTTCCTTCCATCTGTCCTTCCTTCCCCTCTGTCCTTCCTTCCTTCAATCTTTCCTTCATCTTCTTTTCCTTTCCTTCCTAATCCCTTTTCCTTCCTTCCTTCCTTCCTTGAGAGAGAGACAGTGAAGCTATAGCGGAGTAATGGAGCAGAGAATTAAGCTACACTACCTCTGTGTGTGTGTGTGTGTGTGTGTGTGATGTGTGGTGTGTTGTGTTAGCTTCTCTGTTCTTGGGTTTGGTAGCTTTACTGACTGCGTGTGGATATTGTGTGTTTGTTAGTTTCTAAGATCGCCACCCCACATCACAAACTCATTTTCTCCCAATTTTTATTGAGTAAACATTACACATTTGCTTTGTTCTGAAATGTTAACCCTCCTGTTGTCCTCGAGTCAAGGAAGGAAGGGAGGGAGGGGAGGAAGGGAGGAAGGAAGGAAGGAAGGAAAGGAGGGAGGGAGGAAGGGAAGAAGAAGGAAGGAGGAAGAACTTTTTAATGTGATGAACTGCAGCTCCTCGTCTCCTGTTTGGTGCTACAGTCTGCCATCTAGTGGCTGAATGTGTGTACTGCACCTTTAAAAGCTGACGAACCTGCCGAATATAATCACCCAACTCCTCCTCGGCTCTACGGAGCATTTTAGCTTTTTTCAGCTCTTTATTTCCTCCCTTCCTTTTTTTCCTTTCTCCCTCCTTTCCTTCCTTCCTTCCTTCCTTCCTTCCTTCCATCTTTCCTCCGTTCTCCTTTCTTTCTTCCTTCCTTCTTTCCTTCCTTCCTTCCTCTTTTCCTTCCTTCTTCTTTCCTTCCTTCCTTCCTCCCTCCTTTTCCTTCCTTCCTCCCTTCCTCCCTCCCTCCCTCCTCCTTCTTCCATCTTTCCTCCGTCCTCCCTTCCTTCTTTCCTTTCTCCTTCCCTTCCTTCCCTCCTTCCTCTTTTCCTTTCTCCCTCCTTTCCTTCCTTCTTCCTTCCTTCCTTCCACCTTTCCTCCATCCTCCCTTCCTTCTTTCCTTTCCTCCCTCCCTCCTTTCCTTCCTTCCTCCCTTCCTCCTTCCCTTTCTTCTTACTCCCTTCCTTCCTTCCCTCCCTCCCTTTCCTTCCTTCCTTCCTCCCTCCTTTCCTTCCTTCTTCTTTCCTCCCTTCCTTCCTCCCTCCCTACTTTCCTTCCTCCCTCCCTCTCTCCCTCCCTTTCTTTCCTTCCTTCCTCCCTCCCTCCCTCCCTTTCCTTCCTTCCTCCTTCCCTTCCTTCCTTGACTCGAGGACAACAGGAGGGTTAAATAGTTTAAATTGAGTCTGTATCCACGGTAACATCTCGCTCTCTCTCTTTTCCTCCCTTTGTTTATGTCTCTCCACCTCCGTCGTCCGCCTCTCACTTCACCCTCCGACCTCTCTCCTTCCACTTTTCCTTTCTCCCTCCTTTCCTTCCTTCTTCCTTCCTTCCATCTTTCCTTCCTTCTTTCCTCCCTTCCCTTCCTCCCTTCCTTCTTTCCTCCTTCCTCCCTTCCCTTCCTCCCTCCTCCCTCCTTTCCTCCCTCCCTCCCTCCCCTTCCTCCCTTCCTCCCTCCCTCCTTTCCTTCCTCCCTCCCTCCTTCCTCCCTCCCTCCTTTCCTTCTTTCCTCCCTTCCTTCCTTGACTCAAGGACAACAGGAGGGTTAAAAAGTTTAAATTGAGTCTGTATCCATGGTAACATCTCGCTCTCTCTCTTTTCCTCCCTTGTTTATGTCTCTCCACCTCCGTCGTCCGCCTCTCACATTACCCTCCGACCTCCCTCCTTCCACTTTTCCTTTCTCCCTCCTTTCCTTCCTTCTTCCTTCCTTCCATCTTTCCTTCCTTCTTTCCTCCCTTCCTTCCTTCCTCCCTCCTTCCCTTCCTTCTTACTCCCTCCCTCCCTCCTTCTTCCTTCCTTCCATCCTTCCTCCCTCCCTCCCTCCCTCCCCTCCCCTCCCTCCTCCTTCTTTCCTTCCTTCCTCCCTCCTTTCCTTCCTTATTCTTTCCTCCCTCCCTTCCTCCCCTCCCTCCCTCCCTCCCTCCTTCCCTTCCTTATTCTTTCCTCCCTCCCTTCCTTCCTTTCTTCCTCCCTCCTTTCCTTCCTTCCTTCCTCCCTCTCTCCCCTCCCTTTCTTTCCTTCCTTCCTCCCTCCCTCCCTTCCTCCCTCTCTCCCTCCCTTCCTTCCTTGACTCGAGGACAACAGGAGGGTTAAACAGTTTAAATTGAGTCTGTATCCATGGTAACATCTCGCTCTCTCTCATTCTTTCCTTCCTTCTTTATGTCTCTCCACCTCCGTCGTCCGCCTCTCACGTTAACCTCCGACCTCTCAGGACAACACCAACATCGACGGAGCCATGACGTGTCTGGTGAAGAACATCATGTCCGTGGAGGAGGAGAGAGCGTTGAGCGAGGCTACGTCAAAAACGAGCCCGAGGGCAGCGTGCTGGTGCTTCCTCGCTTCGACTACAACGTGAAGAGAAAGGACTCGGAGGATGCTCGGGATGCTCCGGCCTCAAATCCAGAGACGGAGACAACGACTGAAGAGAGACTGGAAGGATGGAGTCCACTTAGTTGAATAATTTATATCTTATATCCTTCTCTTCTTCCCTTTATCCTCACAAATGCATTTCTGAGACTTCAGACAAAAAGATTTTAAAAAGCTAAAAACCTTCTTCGAAAAGGACTTCTTTTTTCTACAAGTCTGTAATTATAATCTTTTTTATAGCAAATAGAGTCATTGTTACAAAACTTTACTGTATTCCATTTTTTTTTAAACGTGGGCTCAGCAACATTTTTAAAGGATAATAACCGTTTTTTACAACGTGGACCTTATTTCTAGCATAAAATACGATCATTTACTCACCCAGACAACTTTGGTGTCATTTGGAGTCGGTCGGATGAAATTAGCTGGATGATGTCAGATCAGATGTTAGCGGGTCAACCTACAGACCCCGGATGTTGATAACATGCCACGACGGGCTCGGAGGGGAATAGCACTAATGTATCATAACTAAATATTGGTGAAATGAACTAGTTTGGCGGAAGGAAGGAAGGAGGAAAGAAGGAAGGCAGGAAGGATGGAGGGAGGGAGGAAAGAAGGAGGGAGGGAGGAAGGAAAGATGGAAGGCAGGAAGGATGGCAGGAGGAAGGGAGGAAGAAAGGAAAGAAGGAAGGAAGGAAGGAAGGAGGAAAGAAGGAAGGCAGGAAGGATGGAGGGAGGGAGGAAGGGAGGGAGGGAGGAAAGAAGGAGGGAGGGAGGGAAGGAAGGAGGGAAGGAAGGCAGGAAGGATGGAGGGAGGAAGGGAGGGAGGAAGGAGGAAAGAAGGAAGGCAGGAAGGAAGAAAGGTAGGATGCAGGGAGGAAAAAAGGAAAAGAGGGAGGGAGGAAGGAAAGAAGGAGCAAGGAAGGAAGAAAGAAAGGAAGGAGGGCAGATAATACGTTATATAGAGGCTGGCGCTTCGGTGCCCCGTGTACTCGCATTATACAGATATACGCGGCGCTCCAATGTTGTCTGGGTGAGTAAATGATCGTATTTTATACTAGAAATAAGGTCCAGGTTGTAAAAAACGGTAATTATCCTTTAAGGCGTAAAACATTTACAAAGAAAGTTTAATTTCTTATTTTGTAATGACATGCTGGAATGAAATCCGCTGGCTTCTTAATAACTAATTAAAAATCTAATTTGTAAAATCAATCGTTTTATTAGTTACACTTTTAATCTGGTTGTGTCTGAGTGTTCAAACAGTTTGATTGTGTTTCTTTGACGAATGTGTTTTTATTGGCATTGTCTGTTTCTTCAGATCTTGGATTCATTGTTTGTCGCAATTGAAGCTTTTTATGTTTCATTTGACGTCGTTACCATGGCGATGCTTTGGTTAAGGTCAGGTAAAGATCATGGTTTGGTCGCCACAGTAACGGCTGCAAATGTCTCGATTTCTCGCCGAAAAAAAAACAATTTTGTTGCTTAACCCTCTTGTCGTCCTCTCGTCTCTTTTGACTGTTCATTCTTCCCTTCCTTCCCTCTTTCTTTGCTCCTTCCTTCCTTCCTTCCTTCCTCTTTTCCTTCCGTCTTTCCTCCCACCCTCCTTTCCTTTCTTCCTTTTTTCCTAATTCCTTTTTTCCTCCCTCCCCCTTCCTTCCTTTCTTCTCTCCTTCCTTCCTTCCTCTTTTCCTCCATCCCTCCTTACTCCCTTCATTCCTCCTCATTCCTTCCTTCCTCCTCCCTTCCTCCTGTCCTTCCTTGACTCGAGGACAACAGGAGTGTTAAAGGCACCGTTTCACCGAGTGGAGAAATGTTTTTATGAGCTGGATCCTCATTTTTATTTGCAACATGCAATTCCCACCGACAGCCAGCAGGTGGCAGTAATGCACCAAGACACAGCAAGCATGCAGAATTAAATAGATTTATCATTTTTGTTAAGATACATTCAATAGGTTTTACTCTTTGTCTCCTTCTATAGTCGTAAGTAATCGACTGTTTCTTGCACTTTGAGATCAGCTGTCAGTCGTTCAGCGTGGAGGCGAGACTCCGACAGCTTCTTCATTTTTTTCCTCGTTCCCTTTTATTCTGTTTGAGTTTCACAGCGGCTCAAGGTTTCTCTTTATTGTCAACTGTTCCAGGAATTATCTTCAGGCTTCAACAGTCGTCTAAGACAGTGGAAATAGACAATGGAAATAAATAAATAAAATAGACAATGGAGAGAATAATATTACAATAATGATGAAAATAAGCAATAGAAATAATTACTTTTCCAACTAAAATCAAACTGTTCATGTTTGTTGAGCAAGGCTGTGATGAACAAGTTTATGTAGTGATATATCTTTAATTTTCTTTTCTTCTGTTTGTTCCACATAAATAAGAAAAAGTTTTCCATATAAATTAAATATAAACTGAACGTTTCATCGACTGGATTCTGGTTATATTACATAATTTGGTGATTGACTGTCAAAACACACAATTAAGTGGAAATGTTGCATCACTTAACCCTCCTGTTGTACTCAAGTCAAGGAAGGAAGGGAGGAAGAAGGAAGGAAAGGAGGGAGAGAGGGAGGGAGGGAGGAAGGAAGGAAGGGACGAAGGAAGAACGGAGGGAGGAAAAAGGGAGGAGGGAGGGAGAAAGGGAGGGAAAAAAGGAAGGGAGGAAGGACGGAGGAAAGAAGGAAGGAAGGACGGGAGGAGGAAAAAAGGAAGGAGGGAGGGGGAAAGGAAAAGAGGAAGGGAGGAAAGAAGGAAGGACGGAGGAAAGAAGGAAGGGAGGAGGGAGTAACGAAAAGAGGAAGGCAGGAAAGAAGGAAGGACGGAGGAAAGAAGGAAGGGAGGAGGGAGAAAGGAAAGAAGGAAGGAAGGAAGGACGGAGGGAGGGAGGAAAAAAGGAAGGGAGGAGGGAGAAAGGAAAAGAGGAAGGCAGGAAAGAAGGAAGGACGGAGGAAAGAAGGAAGGGAGGGAGGAGGGATGAAAGAAGGAAGGGAGGGAGGGAGGGAGGAAAGAAGGAAGGGAGGGAGGGAGGGAGGAAAGAAGGAAGGGAGGGAGGGAGGGAGGAAGGAAGGAAGGAACAGTCAAAACAGATGGGGTCAATTTGACCCGTTAGGACGACACGAAGGTTAAAAATCTCAAGTACCCCCTGGAGTACTAATACCCCCTGGAGTTACCTTCAAGTACCCCCCTGGAGTACTAATACCCCCTGGAGTACCTTCATGTACCCCCTGGAGTACTAATACCCCCTGGAGTACCTTCATGTACCCCCTGGAGTACTAATACCCCCTGGAGTACCTTCAAGTACCCCCTGGAGTACTAATACCCCCTGGAGTACCTTCATGTACCCCCTGGAGTACTAATACCCCCTGGAGTACCTTCAAGTACCCCCTGGAGTACTAATACCCCCTGGAGTACCTTCAAGTACCCCCTGGAGTACTAATACCCCCCTGGAGTACCTTCATGTACCCCCTGGAGTACTAATACCCCCCTGGAGTACCTTCATGTACCAGGTAACCCCCTGGAGTACCTTCAAGTACCCCCTGGAGTACTATACCGGGTACCTTCATGTACCCCCTGGAGTACTAATACCCCCCTGGAGTACCTTCAAGTACCCCCTGGAGTACTAATACCCCCTGGAGTACCCCTTCCATGGTACCTCACCCTGGAGTACTAATACCCCCTGGAGTACCTTCAAGTACCCCCTGGAGTACTAATACCCCCATGGAGTACCTTCATGTACCCCCTGGAGTACTAATACCCCCTGGAGTACCTTCAAATACCCCCTGGAGTACTAATACCCCCTGGAGTACTAATACCCCCTGGAGTACCTTCAATACCCCCTGGATAGCCTTCATGTACCCCCTGGGAGTACTAATTACCCCCTGGAGTACCTTCATGTACCCCCCTGGAGTACTAATACCCCCTGGAGTACCTTCAAGTACCCCCCTGGAGTACTAATACCCCCTGGAGTACCTTCAAGTACCCCCCTGGAGTACTAATACCCCCCTGGAGTACCTTCATGTACCCCCCTGGAGTACTAATACCCCCTGGAGTACCTTCAAGTACCCCCTGGAGTACCTTCATGTACCCCCTGGAGTACCTTCAAGTACCCCCTGGAGTACTAATACCCCCTGGATAGCCTTCATGTACCCCCTGGAGTAACTAATACCCCCTGGAGTACTAATACCCCCTGGAGTACTTCAAGTACCCCCTGGAGTACTAATACCCCCTGGAGTACTCAAATACCCCCCCTGGAGTACCTTCATGTACCCCCTGGAGTACCTTCAAGTACCCCCTGGAGTACTAATACCCCCTGGAGTACCTTCAAGTACCCCCTGGAGTACTAATACCCCCCTGGAGTACCTTCAAATACCCCCTGGAGTACCTTCATGTACCCCCTGGAGTACCTTCAAGTACCCCCTGGAGTACTAATACCCCCTGGATAGCCTTCATGTACCCCCTGGAGTACTAATACCCCCTGGAGTACTAATACCCCCCGGAGTACCTTCAAGTACCCCCTGGAGTACTAATACCCCCTGGAGTACCTTCAAATACCCCCTGGAGTACCTTCATGTACCCCCTGGAGTACCTTCAAGTACCCCTGGAGTACTAATACCCCCTGGATAGCCTTCATGTACCCCCTGGAGTACTAATACCCCCTGGAGTACTAATACCCCCTGGAGTACCTTCAAGTACCCCCTGGAGTACTAATACCCCCTGGAGTACCTTCATGTACCCCCTGGAGTACTAATACCCCTGGAGTACCTTCAGATACCCCCTGGAGTACCTTCATGTACCCCCTGGAGTACCTTCATGTACCCCCTGGAGTACTAATACCCCATCTGAGAACCACTGCTCTAGATAACCGTATGTCACAGACTAGTTGAGGCGTCGAACACACAAACGATTCGCAGCATCTCCGCAACCAACTGCTGCGTTGTCATGGCGAGGACAGAGAAGCCGCTGTGAGCCTCCACAGTCAGTTCATTAGGTCGTTAACCCCTTTAGTGACCAACGAAGACATCAAGGTCTACCACGAACCCGAGAGACTGACATCAGCGCTACAGTCGAGGGATCAGAGCACGACGAGTTCTTCCTTCATTCTTCCCCTCCTTCCCTCTTTCTTTGCTCCCTCCTCCTTCCTCCTTTCCTTCCTTCCTTCCTCCCTTCCTTCTTTCCTCATTCCTTCCTAGCGCTGCAGTCGAGGGATCAGAGCACGACGAGTTCGACGAGAAGTTCAAACCCTCCTGTCGTCTCTTTTGACTGTTCCTTCTTCCTTCCCTCTTTCTTTAATTTTTCCTTCATTCTTCCCTTCCTTCCTTCCTTCCTTCCTTCCACCCTTCCTTTTCTCCTTACTTCCTTCCTCTTTTCCTCCCTCCCTGCTTACTCCTTCCTTCCTTCCTTTCTCCCTTCCTTCCTTCTCTCCTTCCTCCCTTCCTCTTTTCCTCCATCCCTCCTTACTCCCTTCCTTCCTTCCTTCCTTCCTCCCTCCCTCTCTCCCTTCCTTCCTTCTTTCTTCCCCTCCTTCCCTCTTTCTTTGCTCCCTCCTCCTTCCTCCTTTCCTTCCTTCCTTCCTCCCTTCCTTCTTTCCTCATTCCTTCCTAGCGCTACAGTCGAGGGATCAGAGCACGACGAGTTCGACGAGAAGTTCAAACCTCCTGTCGTCTCTTTTGACTGTTCCTTCTTTCTTCCCTCTTTCTTTAATTTTTCCTTCATTCTTCCCTTCCTTCCTTCCTTCCACCCTTCCACCCTTCCTTTTCTCCTTACTTCCTTCCTCTTTTCCTCCCTCCCTGCTTAATCCTTTCCTTCCTTCCTTTCTCCCTTCCTTCCTTCTCTCCTTCCTCCCTTCCTCTTTTCCTCCATCCCTCCTTACTCCCTTCCTTCCTTCCTTCCTTCCTCCCTCCCTCCCTCTCTCCCTTCCTTCCTTCTTTCTTCCCCTCCTTCCCTCTTTCTTTGCTCCCTCCTCCTTCCTCCTTTCCTTCCTTCCTTCCTTCTCCTTGACCTGAGGACAATAGGAGGGTTAAAGACATGCTAAGTAACAAAAGAATAAAATAATAATATACAGTTTTTTGTAAAATCTATGCAACACCCAAGGAGGAGCTATTATCTGAATAATGAAATGTGAGAGATCTGTCGGGGAGAGCACAGCCGGCTCTAAAAGCACTTTTCAGATGTTGGTTTGACTGTGAATGCTTCCAGGATGATGACTGAGAGAAAGAGAAACCCTAACCCTGGCACAGTGAACGGGAATACTTTCATGGGTGGGAACGTAATAATAGTAACACAAACATTTGCTTTTGACAATCGCCCATATAATTAGGATTGGTTTCCTCCCTCCCTCCCCTCCTCATTTTCTTCCTTCCTTCCTTCCTTCCTCCTTTCCTTCCTCCCTTCCTTCTCTCCTAAATTCCTTCCTCTTTTCATCCTTACTCCTTTCCTTCCTTCCTTCCTCCCTTCCTTCTCTCCTAAATTCCTTCCTCTTTTCATCCTTACTCCTTACTCCTTTCCTTCCTTCCTTCCTCCCTCCTTTCCTTCCTTCCTCTTTCCATCCTTACTCCTTTCCTTCCTTCCTTCCCTCCCTCCTTTCCTTCCTTCTTCCTCCCTTCCTTCCTTGACTCGAGGAGGTGTGTGAGGTCACCACTAGAGGGAGCAGCAAGCTGTAATTCCCGCCCAAAAAAAAGTGTAAAAACGTGTTCAGTAGATGTTTTAGAGCAGCGGTGTCAAACTCAATTTCATTCAAGGGCCACATTACAGTCCAATTTGATCTCATCATTAAAAAGATAGAGGGAAGGAGGAAAGAAGGGAAGGAAGGAACAAAGCAAGGAAGGAAAAAAGAAAGACAAGGAGGAAGGAAGGACAGAAGGAAGGAAGGAAGGGTGGGAGGACGAAAAAAAGAAGGAAGGAAGGAAGGACGGAAGGACAGAAGGAAGGAAGGAAAAGAAGACAGGAAGGAAGGAAGGACAGAAGGAAGGAAGGAAAAGAAGAACAGAAGGAAGAGGGAGGGAGGAAGGACAGATGAAAGGAAGGAAGAAAGGGTGGGAGGAAGCAAGGAAGTAAAAAAGAAAGAAAGGGAGGATGGAAAGACAAATGGAAGGAAGTGAGGAAAAAAAGACAGGAAGGAAAAAGGGCCGGTTTGAACCCCTCGGCGGGCCGGTTCTGGCCCACGGGCCGCGTGTTTGACACCCTTGCTGTAGTGTGCACTGCCTCACTCCTCTTTTCCCTTCAGTCATCACATGTAGGAGTGGATACGGCTTTTATTGGCCTAATAGCTTCTATTTTTAGATGTTTGTCTCTCTCTCTGCTCTCTCTCTCTTCTTTCCCTCTCTCTCTCTCCCCTCTTTCTCTCCCTCTCTGTGTCCCCCCTCTCTCTCTCTCTCTCTCTCTCTCTCTCTCCCTCTCTCTCTCTCTCTCTCCCCTCTCTCTTTCTCTCTCCCTCTGTGTCTCTCTCTCTCTCTCTCTCCCTCTCTCTCCCTCTCCCTCCCTCTCTCTCTCTCCCTTTCTCTCTCACCCTCTCCCTCTCTCTCTCCCCCCTCTCCCTCTCTCTCCCCCTCCCCCCCCCCTCTCTCTCTCTCTCTCTCCCTCTACCTCCCTCTCTCTCCCCCTCTTTCTCTCTCTCTCTCTCTCCCTCTCTCACTTTCTCTCTCTCTCCTCTCCCTCTCTCTCCCCTCTTTCTGTCTCCCTCTCTCTCTCTCTCCCTTTCTCTCTCTCCCTCTCCCCCCCTCTCTCTCACCCTCTCCCTCTCTCTCTCCCCCCTCTCCCTCTCCTTCCCTCTCCCTCTCTCTCTCTCTCCCTCTCTCTCCCTCTCTCTCTCTCTCTCTCTCTCTCCCTCCCTCTCTCTCTCTCTCTCTCTCTCCCCCTCTCTCTCTCTCTGTCTCTCTTCCCTCTCCCTCTCTCTCTCTCTCATCCCTTCCTCCTCTCTCCCATCATCACACCACTACTTCTGCTGCTGCTGTAAAGCGACATAAACCGAGATGTGTGTGAAGAGGAAGCAGCGAGGAGCGTCTTTCTCAGCTCTCTGCAGGACGCCGTTCATCTCACCAGATATTAAATCTCCTCCCTGCTGAATTTTATTTTATTTTTTGAGGTTGAGTGGAAATGGGTAATTGATGTTTTCAGCAGGAGTTTTTGTTGCTGTTGCTGAGAAACCTGAACCTGTTGCTGTTTCAGAGGACTGGAGCTCAGGAAGGAAGGAAGGCAGGAAGGAAGGATTCCTCTAATACTGTGTGTGAGTCGCTTTTTACCCACTTTCTCTTCTCACATATTCATATTTTTTCTTCTTCCTTTTGCAGCTTTCACATGTTCATTTTTTTGGTTTGTTTTTTTTTTTGGGGGGGGGGGGGTTTTGTTGGCCGTTGGTTTTTTGTTGTTTTTTGGGGGTTTTTTGGTTGTTTTTGGTTGTTTTTTGTCATTTTTTTTGTCATTTTTTTGTCGTTTTTTGTCTTTTTTTTTCTTTTCGGGTTTTTTGGTTGTTTTTTTGTTTTTTGTCTTTTTTTGTTGTTTTTTGTCTTTTTTTTGTTGTTTTTTGTCTTTTTTTGTTCTTTTCGGGGTTTTTTCGTTGTTTTTTGTTGTTTTTTGTTGTTTGTAATTTTTTTGTTTTTTCGTTGTTTTTTTTGTTTTGTTGTTTTTGTTTTTGGTTGTTTTTTCTATTCGACTCGATTATAATCACATAATCGAGTAGAACTGTGTGATGTGCAGATGTAAAGTGAGCGTGTTTCGTGCATTTCGAGACATCATAATTGAATCGCGGCGACATGAATAAGTCATATTTAACTGTTTGAAGGTTCTTGAATGATTGAAGTCTTAAATCTCAGCCGTGCATTTTGACTCCATCTTCCTCCAGTTGAATCATGAACATGTTGCTTTTCTCGTCCACTTTTCCATATTTAAGTGAAATCTCATCCTCATAGCATTCATCAGGAGTATATTTGAATATGACATGTATTTGTCTTTATAAGCACGTAATGTTTTCTGTTTCCTCAGTGAACCCAGCGCTCCGTAAAGATGGCCGCTGCTACTATCAGGATATTCATCAGTCTGCTGCTCATTTCACACATTAGCAAAGGTAAGAGCCTCTTCAGTGCTGTTCGTTATGGAAGCCTTTTTACTCCCCTTTTATCCCTTTTTCCACCGAGCTGGAGCTGGTGCTGGTTCGGAGCCAGAGCCTGACTAAGCACCGCCAAAGCTCCAGCCCCGAGCCTCAGAACGGGAGACAGAGCAAGCAGCACCAACTCTTTGCTGGTCTAAACCAAAACCGATTACATCAGTGGTCTGGGGGCGGGGCTAACGTTTATTAGCAGACTAGCGGGGCTAACGTTTATTAACAGACTAGCGGGGCTAACGTTTATTAGCAGACTAGCGGGGCTAACGTTTATTTACAGACTAGAGGGACTAACGTTTATTAGCAGACTAGCGGGGCTAACGTTTATTAACAGACTAGCGGGGCTAACGTTTATTAACAGACTAGCGGGGCTAACGTTTATTAACAGACTAGCGGGGCTAACGTTTATTAACAGACTAGCGGGGCTAACGTTTTTTAACAGACTAGAGGGGCTAACGTTTTTTAACAGACTAGAGGGGCTAACGTTTATTAGCACACTAGAGGGGCTAACGTTTATTAACAGACTAGCGGGGCTAACGTTTATTAGCAGACTAGCGGGGCTAACGTTTATTAGCAGACTAGCGGGGCTAACGTTTATTAGCAGACTAGCGGGGCTAACGTTTATTTACAGACTAGCGGGGCTAACGTTTAATAGCAGACTAGCGGGGCTAACATTTATTAACAGACTAGCGGGGCTAACGTTTATTAACAGACTAGCGGGGCTAACGTTTCTTAACAGACTAGAGGAGCTAACGTTTATTAACAGACTAGCGGGGCTAACGTTTATTAACAGACTAGCGGGGCTAACGTTTATTAACAGACTAGCGGGGCTAACGTTTATTAGCAGACTAGCGGGGCTAACGTTTATTAACAGACTAGAGGGGCTAACGTTTATTAACAGACTAGCGGGGCTAACGTTTATTAACAGACTAGAGGGGCTAACGTTTATTAACAGACTAGAGGGGCTAACGTTTATTAACAGACTAGCGGGGCTAACGTTAATTAGCAGACTAGCGGGGCTAACGTTTATTAACAGACTAGCGGGGGCTAATGTTTATTAGCAGACTAGCGGGGCTAACGTTTATTAACAGACTAGCGGGGCTAACGTTTATTAACAGACTAGCAGGGCTAACGTTTATTAGCCAGCTAGCGGGGCTAACGTTTATTAGCCGGCTAGCGGGGCATTTACAGAGGGTTAAAGATTTGTTGATTAAAAATACTATTTTTTATAATTTTTTTGGCCAGAGCTGTCACTTTCTTCTTCTGCTGCTTCTCCTCATTCTTCTTCTTCTTCTTCTTCGTTTGAGATGCCTTGCGCCATATGTGGGTCAACAAGCATTTCGTACTCCAACTCCACTACAGCATTAAAAAGAAAAACAAACCTCTGAACCTTCGACCTACTTGACCCAGTTCCTCCGTCTCTCTTTGTGAGGATTGTATATGCGGATACACGACTGATCCACGAGGACCCTTCAGATCCACGACTGATCCACGAGGACCCTTCAGATCCACGACTGATCCACGAGGACCCTTCAGATCCACGACTGAGGGTCTCTGTGCTGAATCCCAAGAATTTTAATTATCTTTGATTAGACGGTAGAATTCAATCAGAGCCGGAGAGTAGCAGGAAACACACAAACCAATCACTGGCTCAGGCTCTAGAGATGCCCTAGGTTCCTCTACAGCAGGGGGTCAAACATGAAGGGTGGGGGCCAGAAACGGCCCGCAGAGGGGTCCATTACGGCCCACTTTCCTTCCTGGGTTCTTTTCCTTCCTTCCATCCATCCATCCTTCCTTCCTCCCTTCCTCCCTTCCATCCATCTATTCTTCCTTCCTTCCGTCCATCTATTCTTCCTTTCTTCCTTCCTTCCTTCATTCCATCCATCTATTCTTTCTTCCTTCCTTCCTTCCTTCCTTCCATCTTTCCCTCCTTCCTTCCTCCATATCTTCCTTCCTTCCCTCTTTTCTTCCCTTTTTGCCTTCCATCCTTCCTTCCTTCTGTCCCTTCCTTCCTCCCTTCCTTCCTTCCTTCCTTCCTTTCTCCCTCCTTCCTTCCTTCCTTCCTTCCTTCCTCCCTTTCTTCCATCTTTCCTTCCTTCCTTCCTTCCTTCCTTCCATCTTTCCCTCCTTCCTTCCTCCATATCTTCCTTCCTTCCCTCTTTTCTTCCCTTTTGCCTTCCATCCTTCCTTCCTTCTGTCCCTTGCCTTCCTCCCTTCCTTCCTTCCTTCCTTTCTCCCTCCTTCCTTCCTTCCTTCCTTCCTTCCTCCCTTTCTTCCATCTTTCCTTCCTTCCTTCCTTCCTTCCTTCCATCTATTCTTCCTTCCTTCCTTCCTTCTTCCCTTCCTTCCTCCCTCACTTCCTTCCATCTATTCTTCCTTCCTTCCTTCCTTTCTTCCATCTTTCCTTAGTAAAAATCTCTGTTTTGTTTTTGTCATTTTTCTAGCCCAGAAACCCAGCGAGGACTCCTTCTACACCTCTGTCGTCATGGTGATCAACATGAGCCCCTTGTCCTTCATCAGCCTCCTGCTGCTCGGGCCTCACCGTCATCATGTCCGGCTCCGTCTACTGTTGGGTTCTTAGATACGTCTGCATCGGCTGCTGCCAGCCAGTTGTGATCGGCCCTGAATCACAAACCCTGGCTGGCATGGTTTAAACTTCCTGTCGTCCTCCCGGGTCAAATTGACCCCGTCTGTTTTGACTGTTCCTTCTTTCCTTCCTTCCTTCCTTCCTTCCTTCCTTCCGTACTTCCTTCCTCCCTCCCTCCCTTCTTCTCTTTTTCTTTCCTCCCTTCCTTCTTTCCTTCCTTCCTCCCTTCCTCTTTTCCTTTCTCCCTCCCTCCCTCCTTCCTTCTTTCGTCCCTCCATCCTACCTTCCTTCCTTCTTTCCTCCGTCCCTCCTTCCTTCTTTCCTCCCTCCCTTCCTTCTTTCCTTTCCTCCCTCTCTCCATCCCTCCCTTCCTTCTTTCCTTTCCTCCTTTCCTAACGTCCTTCCTTCCTTCCTCCTTTCCTCCCTCCCCCCTTCCTTCCTCCTTTCCTACCTTCCTTCCTTCCTTCCCGCCTCCCTCCCTTCCTTCTTTCCTTTCCTTCCTTCCTCCCTTCTTTCCTACCTTCCTTCCTTCCTCCTTTCCTCTCTCGCTTCCTCCTTTCCTTCCTTCTTCCTCCCTTCCTTCCTTCCTCCCTTCGTTCTTTGACTTGAGGACAACAGGAGGGTTAAAGTCCTCACAGCTAAAAAATGACTTTCTTCACACCTGTGACTTTGCAGTTTTCACCAGATTTCAAGACTTTAATATGTGAAAAGTGTCTTTATGTAACATGTCAGACAAAAACGTTCATATATTGTAGTTTTTTGTACTTTCTACTTATAGAGCATAATGTAAATTTTGTATTTTTTGTATGTGTTTCGAGACCGGCTATTTTCATTTTCAAGTCAATTTCAGCTTTGTCGGTGCTTTAAGACAAAGGACGACATCTTCCTCCGCCAAAGCAGAGATGGACACAGCTTCACAGGTTGTTTTTAAGTCAACAGACGATCTAGTAAAGTAAACCAAGCAGAGTGCAGCTGCGGACATGGGAGGAGTTTGGTGAGGCCATGGAAAACGACTTCCGGACGGCTTCAAAGAGATTCTGGACCACTATCCGGCGTCTCAGGAGAGGGAAGCAGTGCACCATCAACACTGTGTACGGTGGGGGACGGTGCGATGCTGACCTCGACTCGGGACGTTGTGGATCGGTGGAAGGAATACTTGGAAGACCTCCTCAATCCCACCGACACGCCTTCCGGTAAGGAAGCAGGGCCTGGGGACCTGGGTGTGGGCTCCTCTATCTCTGGGGCTGAGGTCGCCGAGGTGGTTAAAAAGCTCCTCGGTGGCAGGGCCCCGGGGGTGGATGAAATCCGCCCCGAGTTCCTCAAGGCCCTGGATGTTGTGGGGCTGTCATGGTTGACACGACTCTGCAGCATCGCTTGGACATCGGGGGCAGTACCCCTGGTTTGGCAGACTGGGGTGGTGGTCCCTCTTTTTAAGAAGGGGGACCGGAGGGGTGTACAAGCGGCCGAAATGAGCTTCCTCCGTAGGCTGGCTGGGCTCTCCCTTAGAGATAGGGTGAGAAGCTCAGTTATCCGGAGGGAGCTTGGAGTAGACCCGCTGCTCCTCCGCGTCGAGAGGAGCCAGATGAGGTGGCTCGGGCATCTAATTGGGATGCCTCCCGGACGCCTCCCTGGTGAGGTGTTCAGGGCACGTCCCACCAGTAGGAGACCCCGAGGAAGACCCAGGACACGCTGGAGAGACTATGTCTGTCGGCTGGCCTGGGAACGCCTCGGGATCCCCCGGGAAGAGCTGGACGAAGTGGCTGGGGAGAGGGAGGTCTGGGTCTCCCTACTTAGGCTGCTGCCCCCGCGACAGAAGGCAGGACTGTGTGGGATGGTAACTTGTACTGTACATCATATATGTGAAGATGAACAGAGGATACAGAAATATATTTTATTGTGGAGAAGTTACATGAATAAATAATAAAGATAAAATAATGCAAGGTCATACTTACATTTGTCTGCTACACACAAACACACCTTCCTTCCTTCCTTCCTTCCTTCCTTCCTTGCTTGCTTCCTTCCTGCTACACACAAACACACACAGTGATTTGTTTCCCCGACTCTACTTCTGTCTTTTATTTAAAATTGATATAGAAGTCTTCCATCATTCCTTCTGCCTTTTCCTCCATTTCTCCTTCCTGTCTTCATTTCCTTCCTTCCTTCCTAGTTTCCTTCCTTCCTTCCTTCCATCCTTGCTTCCTTCCTTCCCTGCTTCCTTCTTTCCTTCCTTCCTTCCTTCTGTCCTTCCTTCCCTGCTTCCATCATTCCTTCTTCCCTTTCCTCCATTTTTCCTTCCTTCCTTCCTCCCTCCCTCCCTTCCTTCCTTCCTTCCTTCCTTCCTTCCTTCCTTCCTTCCTTCCTAACTTCCTTCCTTCCTTCCTTCTTACCTTCCCTGCTTCCATCCTTCCTTCTTTCCTTCCTTCCTTCCTTCCTTCCTTCCCTGCTTCCATCCTTCTTTCCTTCCTTGCTTTCTTCCTTCCTTCCCTGCTTCCTTCTTTCCTTCCTTCCTTCCTACCTTCCTTCCTTCTTTCCCCCTCCCTTCATCCCTCCCTTCCCTCTTTCCTTTCCTCCTTTCCTTCCTTCTTCCTTCCTCCCTTCCTCTCTCCCTCCCTCCCTCCCTCCCTTCTTTCCTTTCCTTCCTTCCTCCCTCCTTTCCTACCTTCCTTCCTTCCTTCCTCCTTTCCTCCCTTCCCTCCTCCTTCCTTCTTTCCTTTCCTCCTTTCCTTCCTTCTTCCTTCATTCCTCCCATCCTCCCATCCTCCCATCCTCCCTCCCACTCTTCCTTCTTTCCTTTACTTCCTTCCTCCTTCCTTTCCTCCCTTCCTCCCTCCCACTCTTCCTTCTTTCCTTTACTTCCTTCCTCCTTCCTTTCTTACCTTCCTTCCTCCCTTCCTTCCTTGACTCGAGGACAACAGGAGGGTTTAAGTCCTCACAGCTAAAAAATGACTTTCTTCACACCTGTGACTTTTCACCAGATTTCAAGACTTTAATATGTGAAAAGTGTCTTATGTAACATGTCAGACAAAAACGTTCATATATTGTAGTTTTTGTACTTTCTACTTATAGAGCATAATGTAAATTTTGTATTTTTTGTATGTGTTTCGAGACCGGCTATTTTCATTTTCAAGTCAATTTCAGCTTTGTCAGTGCTTTAAGACAAAGGACGACATCTTCCTCCGCCAAAGCAGAGATGGACTCAGCTTCACAGGTTGTTTTTAAGTCAACAGACGATCTAGTAAACCAAGCAGAGTGCAGCTGCGGACATGGGAGGAGTTTGGTGAGGCCATGGAAAACGACTTCCGGACGGCTTCAAAGAGATTATGGACCACCATCCGGCGTCTCAGGAGGGGGAAGCAGTGCACCGTAAACACTGTGTACGGTGGGGACGGTGCGATGCTGACTCGGACGTTGTGGATCGGTGGAAGGAATACTTGGAAGACCTCCTCAATCCCACCGACACGCCTTCCGGTCTCTGGGGTGGAGGTCGCCGAGGTGGTCAAAAAGCTCCTCGGTGGCAGGGCACCGGGGGTGGATGAAATCCGCCCCGAGTTCCTCAAGGCCCTGGATGTTGTGGGGCTGTCATGGTTGACACGACTCTACAGCATCGCTTGGACATCGGGGGCAGTACCCCTGGATTGGCAGACTGGGGTGGTGGTCCCTCTTTTTAAGAAGGGGGACCGGAGGGTGTACAAGCGGCCGAAATGAGCTTCCTCCGTAGGGTGGCTGGGCTCTCCCTTAGAGATAGGGTGAGAAGCTCAGTTATCCGGAGGGAGCTCGGAGTAGACCCGCTGCTCCTCCGCGTCGAGAGGAGCCAGATGAGGAGGCTCGGGTATCTAATCAGGATGCCTCCCGGACGCCTCCCTGGTGAGGTGTTCAGGGCCCCTCCCACCAGTAGGAGACCCCGAGGAAGACCCAGGACACGCTGGAGAGACTATGTCTCTCGGCTGGCCGGGGAACGCCTCGGGATCTCCCGGGAAGAGCTGGACGAAGTCGCTGGGGAGAGGTACAATCCAGTAATTGATGTATAATTAATAAGAAGGCAGGACTGTGTGGGATGGTAACTTGTACTGTACATCATATATGTGAAGATGAACAGAGGATACAGAAATATATTTTATTGTGGAGAAGTTACATGAATAAATAATAAAGATAAAATAATGTAAGGTCATACTTACATTTGTCTGCTACACACAAACACACCTTCCTTCCTTCCTTCCTTGCTTGCTTCCTTCCTGCTACACACAAACACACCTTCCATCCTTCCTTCCTTCCTTCCTTGCTTCCTTCCTGCTACACACAAACACACACAGTGATTTGTTTCCCCGACTCTACTCCTGTCTTTTATATAAAATTGATAGAAGTCTTCTGGTTACTGAACATTTGCTCCATCCGACTCCCAATAACTGTCTGTAACTGTCTGTTGGACAAATAAGAAAAATAACTTTTCACATGAAAGACGAGTCGGCTCACATTCTGCCTGAATAATGGACGGAGGTTATATCCAGTTTGCATCTTAACGGATCCAATTAAATTTTATCAGTCTCATAATTCAGCAGCTTCGTATCCCTTTTAAAGCTCGATGAATGAATAAGTGATCTGAGAGAAATCAGGAGCAGCCAGAAGGCGTCACAGAGGTTTAATATTTTAGCCAGGAACACGTCTCGTACAAACACAGGAACACGTTGATTGAAGGATATTTCTCAGAGCGGCCGTGGAGCAGAACGAGAATGAGTGAACTTTTCGAAAGCCTCATATGTGATTTAACCCACCTGTCGTTTAAAATTTACAGCTCAGATTATTCCTGAAATCTCCTGTTGTCCTCGAGTCAAGGAAGGAGGGAAGGATGGAAGGAAGGGAGGAAAGGAAATAAGAAGGACAGAGGAAAGAAGGAAGGTAGGGGGGAGGAAAGAAAGAGAAGGAGGGAGGGAGGAAAGAAGGAATGGAGGAAGGAAAAGAAAGGAAGGACGGAGGAAATAAGGAAGGAAGGGAGGGAAGGAGAAAGGAAAAGAGTAAGGGAGGAAGGAAAGAAAGAAGGACAGAGGAAAGAAGGAAGTTAGGGGGGAGGAAAGAAAGAGAAGGAGGAAGGGAGCAAATAAGGAATAATGGAAGGAAGGAAGGAAGGTAGGTAGGGGGAGGTAAGAAAGATAAGGAGGAAGGAAGGAAGGAAGGAAGGAAGGAAGGAACTGTCAAAACAGATGGGGTCAATTTGACCTGGGAGGACGACATGAAGCTTAAACACTCTATTTGGTAAAAAAGGGCAATGCACCGACTTATATTTGTAGGACTTTATTTCAGAATATAAACTGTGAATATGTCTCAGGTCTGTGTTCTTCTATATTTAATCGGTTGATTTACGGTTAAATGAAGCGAGGCCAATATATTTTATATTACTTTTATGTCCTTGTCCGTAGTCCGGCTGCTGTTAATGTTCATCTCTGAATGCCTCTGACCTGAGCGTCTACTGCCTGGCTGCAGACCAGACTCTTCCTTTCCTTCCTTCCTTCCTCCTTTCCTCCCTCGCCTCCTCTCTGCCTCTGACCTGAGCGTCTAATGCCTGGCTGCAGACCAGACTTTCCTTTCCTTCCTTTCCTCCTTTCCTCCCTCGCCTCCTCTCTGCCTCTGACCTGAGCGTCTAATGCCTGGCTGCAGACCAGACTCCTCCTTTCCTTCCTTCCTCCTTTCCTCCCTCGCCTCCTCTCTCCCTCTGACCTGAGCGTCTAATGCCTGGCTGCAGACCAAACTCTTCCTTTCCTTCCTTCCTCCCTCCTTTCCTCCCTCGCCTCCTCTCTGCCTCTGACCTGAGCGTCTAATGCCTGGCTGCAGACCAGACTCTTCCTTTCCTTCCTTCCTCCTTTCCTCCCTCGCCTCCTCTCTCCCTCTGACCTGAGCGTCTAATGCCTGGCTGCAGACCAGACTTCTCCTTTCCTTCCTTCCTCCTTTCCTCCCTCGCCTCCTCTCTGCCTCTGACCTGAGCGTCTAATGCCTGGCTGCAGACCAGACTTTCCTTTCCTTCCTTCCTCTTTCCTCCCTCGCCTCCTCTCTGCCTCTGACCTGAGCGTCTAATGCCTGGCTGCAGACCAGACTTTCCTTTCCTTCCTTCCTCCTTTCTCCCTTCCTTCCTTCCCCCCCTTCCTCCCTTCCTTCCTTCCATCCTTCCTTCTTTCTCCCTCCTTAATGCCTGGCTGCAGACCAGACTTTCCTTTCCTTCCTTCCTTCCTTCCTTCCTCCTTTCCTCCCTAGCCTCCTCTCTGCTTCTGACCTGAGTGTCTAATGCCTGGCTGCAGACCAGACTTCTCCTTTCCTTCCTTCCTCCTTTCCTCCCTCGCCTCCTCACTGCCTCTGACCTGAGTGTCTAATGCCTGGCTGCAGACCAGACTTCTCCTTTCCTTCCTTCCTCCTTTCCTCCCTCGCCTCCTCTCTGCCTCTGACCTGAGTGTTTAATGCCTGGCTGCAGACCAGACTTCTCCTTTCCTTCCTTCCTTCCTCCTTTCCTCCCTCGCCTCCTCACTGCCTCTGACCTGAGCGTCTAATGCCTGGCTGCAGACCAGACTCTTCCTTCAGGATATAATTAATTTGGAGTTGAAGTCGGGCCTCGGGGCTTCTGATGGAGTGTGGTGGGATTCACAGCTCATAATGAGACCATCACGTTGTAGGATATTACTCAAAGCTTCGTTAAATGTGGGTTTTGCTGTAGAGAGTATAGAGAGATTTGGTTTGACTGTTTATAAAGCACCAGGTATAAATTATCCTTATTATTCCTTCCTTCCCTCCTTCCTTCCTTCCTTCCTTCCTTCCTTCCTTCCCTCTTTCCTTCCTTCCTTCCTTCCTTCCTTCCTTCCCTCTTTCCTTCCTTCCTCTTCCTTACCTTCCCTCTCTTTCTTTCCTTCCTTCCTCCTTTTTTCCTTCCTCCATCCCTCTTTCTTACCTTCCTTCTTTCTTTCCTTCCTTCCTTCCTTCCTTCCTTCCTTCCTTCCTTCCTTCCTTCCTCTTCCTTACCTTCCCTCTCTTTCTTTCCTCCCCCTACCTTTCTCCCTTCCTTCTTTCCTCTATCCTTCCTTTCCTTTTCCTTCCTCCTTTTTTCCTTCCTCCATCCCCCTTTCTTCCTTCCTTCTTCCTTCCCTCTTTCTTACCTTCCTTCCTTCCTCCCTCCTTTCCTTCCTTCCTTCCTTCCTTCCTTCCTTCCTTCCTTCCTTCCTTCCTCCTTATCTCTTTCTTTCATCCCCCTACCTTCCTTCCTTCCATCTTTCCTTCCTTCCTCCCTTCCTCTTTTCCTTTCTCCTTCCTTCCTTCCTTCCTTCAAACAGGAGGGTTAAACATGCATGTCACCATTTCTGAGTTTGGGTAAAGTTTTAAACTATACCTGTCATGAGAATAACAATGACACCCAAGCTTTTGTTTGTTGTAAGATATTACTCTTACAGTATAGAGAGACTGTGCAACTTTTACCAACTGTCGTTCCTTGTCTTTCTCTAGTTTATTCAGTCGTATGCAGACGGACTCCTTGCTGTCTCAAGCGTGAGATGGCACAGCGAGCCCAGAGCAGAGGAAACAGTCAGATTATATACAAGACATTATCTAGTGAAAGGAAGACCTTGTTCTAGCATCAGAACAATGTAAGCACAATAGTCACGTCATAGTGTGTGTACAATCAGGACAATGGTTAGTCAGTAGATTATGACATACATGATGTTCACTCAATGTTCAATGATGTTCATGGTCAGCAGATTATGACACACACACACACACACACACACACACACACACACACACACACACACACACACACACACACACACACACATACACCTAATCATATGACATAGTTACTCATTTGTATCAGAGAAGATGAATAATGAGAATTCCTGTTTATAAAGCACCAGGTATAAATTATCACCCAGTTCTGTGTTCAACTTATTATCACAAGTTTTACATATATCTGTTAATAATATGGTCAATATGGTAATTTTTTTGTTTAAATTGGGTCAAACAGGAGGGTTAAACATGCAAGTCACCATTTCTGAGTTTGGGTAAATGACACCCGAGCTTTTGTTTAGTATGCATTTTTAATTTCTCCTAGATATTTGGGATTAGTAAAACCTGATAAGTATAAAAACTAAGCATCGTCTTTGAAGAGGAAGTAGTTATTGAAAGAAATGATGTCCTCATATGGGGGACAGTGGGTTTATTTGATCATATAACACAATTCCTCCACCAAGTTTTGCACCTGATTTGGTTTGACTGTATATAAAGCACCAGGTATAAATTATCACCCAGTTCTGTGTTAGACCCTTTCAACATCTATTATGGTCAAAAGGCCTCATTTAAATAAAAATATACCTAATTTTTGATTTAAATTGGGTCAATGTCATCATTTCTGTGTTTGGGTAAAGTTTTAAACTATACTTGTCATGATAATAATAATACATAGCCTATCCTCCTGAGACCCGAGCTTTTGTTTGGTATGCATTTTTAATTTCTCCTAGATATTTGGTATTGGTTAGACCTGATAAGTACAAAAACTAAGCATCATCTTTGAAGAGGAAGTAGTTATTGAAAGAAAGAATGTCCTCATATGGGGGACAATGTCTTTATGTGATCATATAACACAATTCATTCACCACCTTTTGATCAAATGATAATAAAGTCCTATAATGTCCTCAAACAGTTACTTCCTGATTAGCAGTGTCATAGCTTGTTGCTACTGTAAAATTAGTCAAATTACAAATATTATTAAGCATAAATAAACAAGTTTCAACCGTAACATTTGATAAGGATTTGTATCTGGTCAACTTTTATCTAGGGGTCATCTGTTGATTGACTTGGCCATCTGGTTTTTACACTGTAATGCACTTTTTCTACCACTAGGTGGCACAACAAAGCTCTGTATAAAGTATGAATGAGGACAAGAGGTCAAAGTTAATCAGAATGAAGTTTAATGTCCAGCAAAACCAAAATGTAATGTCAGGAAAGTGAAACTCAAGTGCTATAAGTGAGATGTATCATCAGTCTAGATATAAAGGAAGTGAAATAAAGGTGCACTGAGTCATCACATGAATCATTACTGTGGTACGTCTTTACCTTGTTCACACATGAAAGGAAAAGTGGAGGAGGAAAAAGATGATTGTGGAGGAAAATACAAGACGGAGGTGGAGTGAAAGTCATGTATGTATATTATAATCATGGATGGATCAGAGTCTCTTGATCTGTTGGAAGGTCAAAAGGCTCAGTCATCCCATTTTTTTCCTCCTGATTGTGATTTTGAATCCTTAAATCCAGATCCGTCAATCCTTGAGCTGCACTGTTACAATCACAGACTCATACCACTCCAGCAGCAGATGTTGTGTAATCATGTAAATCGATCACGCTGCTCGAGTGAAAACTTTCCAAAACCCTCAGTATAAGTTTAGCAGAAGTAGAAGGTCAAGACACCCGAGAGATGCCATCACCTCGCCGATCTCTGAGCTACTTCATCGACCGTAACCATGGCATCACGGCCAAAACTCTCCTCTCTGACATGCGAGTCCATCTCCTGTGCTTCCTCTCGATGTCTGTCCCTGTCATCGGCTTGGCAATGGACTTATGCCCCCCCCCCTCTGACTCTGAGCACACTGGCCTTGGGCGCAAAGCAGTGGCTCATTGGTGATTGACAGCTGCTGATAGAACTCCAATCATGTGTCTGAGAGTGCTTGTTGCCAGGGGCGACGGGGAGGAGGAGGAGGGAGGGGGGAGGGGGGGCATTCCGCATCCAGGCAGTTGCCATGGAAATAAAGGAGTTCCGCTATTCCGCCTGCAGATGGCAACAGACTCCAAGTCAAGAGGGAGAGGGTTGAGAGGTGAAATGGGTTCGAGGGCTGAACGAGTGAAATCTGTGCTTGGAGCTGACGCCTCATAAAAAAAAAAAGAAGAAGAACAAAAAAAAGAAGAAGAAGAAGCAGGATGTAGGTTTGATTTCACGGTTTATGTGTTCACCCAGAGTTCACCGTATAGTCTCCTCTGGGTGCTCCTCTGCAGCTCCCCCTGCAATTACATGCAAGTCAGGTAGAGACTCTACGTTCCCTGAAGGCATCACTGTGACTGTCTGCTTGCCAATCTTCATGCTGCCATATATATCAATTCTTTATGTGCATTGCTCTCTCTTTTTTTTTTTTTACACCATTCAATAAAGTAATGTTTGCATTACACTCATTGAAAGAAAGGGAGGAAGGAAGGAAGGAAGGAAGGAAGGAAGGAACGAAGGGAAGGAAGGAAAGGAAGGAAGGACGGAGGAAAGAAGGAAGGAAGGAAGGTAGGGGGGAGGAAAGAAAGAGAGAAGGAAGGAAGAAGAAAGGGGAATGGAGGAAGGAAAGAAGGAAGGGAGGAGAGAAGGAGGGAGGGTGGAAGAACAGATGGAAGTAAGGAAAGGAAGGAAGGACGGAGGAAGGAAAGAAGGAAGGGAGGGAGGAAGGACAGATGGAAGGAAGGAAAGGAAGGAAGGACGGAGGAAAGAGGGAGGGAGAAAGGAAAAG
>NC_070599.1:23495708-23529307 GCF_027409825.1 Scomber japonicus | reverse complement strand
TGGATAACGGTGCAACAGCTCAACAAGACACAAATATCAAGTTGGCATTATGCAAACTTTTATCCTGAAATTCAAAAGATGCGTGGGCGTGGTCTCTCATGCACCAGACGAGAGGCTCCAGGTGCAGCCAATTTGGGAAGCTGAGACACGCTGTCTGCTCGCAGAGAACTGCTGTTTGCTTAGTTTGAACTTTCACGTCTTCAGTCTGAAGAGTTTGGAACTGCTTATTATTGTGTACCCGGATTGCTACGCTGCCAAAGACGTCAGGTCCTGTCGGAGGCTTCTTGCTGGACGTCGTGGGGGCATATTTGACGCGGCACCGGGGGCTGCTGTTGCTGCTTGAAAGGTAAGCTCGGCTGCCATTTTAGCATTTCGTTAGCGTCAAGAGCTACTGTCGTTTGACTGATTGATTCTGACTTGTTGCTCGAATCTGATTATGAAGTAGTTTTTTAGAAGTCTTTCACCGAATCTGGGTAATAGCATACATTTTTGCAATGAATTGGTGCTGTAAAATTTGCAAATATGAAACTCCCAGAAAGACTGAGCTTTTAAAACACTACAGGCTACGGCACATGCATGGCGGGCAATTTTTGCCGTGTCTCCATTGGGAATGCTATTGCTCTTTCAAAACATGGGCCAGCCTTAAATCACACATGACAAGAAGTCATACATCTTATAAAACAACACAAGTTAATGATGTCCTGTCTTTTAAATGTCCATGTTGTACCCTAAGCACCATCACCACAGATAGGGAGTACTTTGAACATATTGGCCGTCACTTAAAAAAACAAGAAACCGTCACATGTGTGTTTGAAAATTGCCATTTCAAAACCAACATATATGGTACATTTGCCTCTCATAGGACACGGAAACACACACCTCACTCGCTGGATGACTTCAAGCCTGAGCTCTTACACAGGTATGTGAATCCTGTTAATGCAGGGGATGATCCTGCTGATGAGGAAGATGTTGAGTGTGGAGAGAGTTATGATGAAGAAAGAAAAGAATTGCCTAACATAATTGAAGCTAATCTTGCCCACCTCTTTCTGAAATTGGAAAGCATATCTAATGTGCCCAAGCAGTGTATTGATGAGATGGTGGAAGAACTAAACTTTATTTCAAGTTCAGCATCAGGTCCGATCATGAAAGGAATTTTGCAGTCATGCTTAGAGAAGCATAAATGTGAACTTGATGATTCTGTGATCACTGACATGGTAACAGAACTCTGTGGATCCAACCCCATCAGCCAAGCATTGAGGAGTGATGGCCCTCTGTCCACCGCCTACAAGAGAAATACATATTATAAGGAACATTTCTCTGTGGTGGAGCCAGTTGAGTATGTGCTTAATTCCCAGGAGCATAAAAGCTTCCAGTATGTACCTATTCTGAAGTCATTATCTGAGATTTTTAAGAAGAAGGAAATGCAGGATTTCCTCATGAACAGTGATAAAAAAGCACTGAACACAGAAAATACAGAAACTCAGTACACAACATTTTATGATGGTACTCACTTTAAAGCGAACAAATTATTCTCTGAAAATAATCCGGCAATAGCTCTCAATTTATATGTGGATGAATTTGAAGTGTGCAATCCACTTGGAACTTCGAGAAAAAAGCACAAAATCACTGCTGTCTATTGGGTTCTTGCGAATGTCCCACCATTGCTCCGGTCTTCACTGACTTCAATATTTTTAGCCATTCTTTGCAAAGCTGAGGACATAAAACAATATGGATATGATGCTGTGTTAGAGCCACTTCTCAAAGATCTTGGTAGTCTTGAGGAGGACGGACTTTACATTCCCTCTCTTGGTAGACGAGTTAAAGGTACTGTCTCTTCTGTCATTGCAGACAACCTGGGTGCTCATTCCATCGGTGGATTTGTTGAGAGTTTTTCAAGTTCATACGTATGTCGATGGTGTCTTGGAGAACGCGCCAAATTTCAAGAATGTGAGGTTCGAACAGGAACATTTCCTCCCAGGACCAAAGAAGGCCACACAGTTCACGTTCAAACTGCACAGGTGAGTGGGTGCCATAGCTATGGAGTAAAGCGGCTGTGTCCACTAACAGAAAAACTAAAACATTTTGACGTCATTTCAGGCTACCCCCCGGATCTGTTGCATGATCTTTTTGAAGGCATTGTACCAAAAGAATTAGCATTGTGTATAGATACCTTCATTAAGAACAAATATTTCACTCTTATAGAACTGAATAAATTTATTGCAGAGTTTCCATACAGGTGGACAGATAAGAAGGATGCACCACAACCAGTACCCCTTAGTTTTGCTGTTAAAAAAACTGTTGGTGGGAATGCTCATGAAAATTGGGCTTTGCTGCGACTCCTTCCTTTCATTATTGGCACAAGGATACCACTGGGTGACCCAACATGGCAGGTTCTTCTCAACCTCAAGGACATAGTTGAACTTGTTGTAGCCCCTGTCCATACAGATGAGACAATTTGTTTCTTGGACAGTAAGATATCAGAGCATCGGCACAGATTCTGTGAAGCTTTCCCTGGTCAAACACTAATTCCAAAGCACCATTTCATAGAACATTATCCTCAGTTGATAAAGGCTTTTGGACCACTTGTGTCACTGTGGACGATGCGGTTTGAGGCTAAACATAGCTTCTTTAAACGTGTTGTCAGACATGTACACTCTTTCCGCAACATTCTTCTGTCTCTCTCAGTGAAGCATCAAATGATGATTGCGTATCATCTTCATGACAGTAAGGTTCTCCAACCTTCATTGCAGGTGACCAAACTGTCAGAGGTAGATTTGACTGTGCTGAGAGAGGACATCAAGGGAGCAGTGGAAGCCAAGTACCCTGGTAAGTCATGTATTCACTTGGCTAACACAGTGTGTTACAGTGGCACTAAATATGCCACTGGAATGATCTTGGCTAATGGTTCAACTGGTGGTCTTCCAGATTTTGGAGAGCTAATTCAGGTTGTAGTTGTTGATGGTAAACCTGGATTTATTGTGAAATGTTTCCATGCTTGGTATATTGAGCACCTTGGCAGCTATGAGCTGGAGAATACAAGTACTATTAAAGTTCTTGATCCAGCTCAGTTGTCTGATATATTCCCTTTAACAGCATACACCATTGCAGGGAAGCGTATGGTCACTCTGAAGCGATACATCTACTTGCCATAGATGGCTTGGTGATAGCTTGTGTGTCACATTTGCTGGATTTGTAGTCAAGGCTTTGGCACGATGATAAAATTCTTCTTTTTTTTTATCACATTCTGTTTGTTGCTTCTGCCATTTTCTGTTCTTGATATTTCCATAGAATGACCCAAATGTGTTTCCTTCTGTTGCTGCTTTTAGATTGCAAAATGGGTCTCAAAACTACATAACTATCTCAAATTGTGCAAAGTACATCTGGGGCACATTTAAAGGGAAACTTCGGTTTATTTCAACCTGTCTTCTATTGTCATAAATGTGCTTTGTGTGACTAGTGACGTGAAAATATTTAGCTGTTATCTAGATACAGTCGGGACGCTGCTACTAGCTTCACACCTGTTACAATGTAAGTGAACAGGCATACTTTTACGGGCAAAGTTAGTCCACTAAACAAGCTTTTTTTCCACCAAGACCGCCTCACATCGTTAGTATAAATGTAAATGTATAGTATAAAACCACATGTAAATGTGTTGTGTTAGCCTACCTGTTACCCGGCACAGCTTTCATCCAACTTTCATACAGACGAGTGGAGGTAATTATCTCAAACATGAACAGTAAACAAAGACGTCTTAAAACGGGTAACCTAACACAACACATTTCCATGTGGTTTCTATATGTTCTCTGACATTTATACTAACAATGTGAGGTGGCCTTGGTGGGGGAAAAAAAACATGTTTAGTGGACGAAATTTGGCTGTGAAAGTATGCCCGTTCACTTTCATTGTAACGGGTCTGAAGTTACTAGCTGTGCCCTGGCTGTATTTACACAATGGCTAACATGACGACTAATATTTTCATGTAACTAGTCACATGAAGCACATTTATGACGATAGGAGACGGGTTGAAGTAAACCGAAGTTTCCCTTTTAAAGTAATGGCTAACTTTACAATAAGACTCAGTGATTATTCTCCTGCTCAGATAAGTCCAGTGTAATTCTTCAATCCACTGGCTCAATAATCAAAAATATCCAATTTCAAAAAGAAATAAACTACTCAATCACTTTTACCTTTGGTCAGCATAGCACTTCAATTGTTTGGAAAAACTACAAGTAGTGTTTTGTGGATTAAAACACTATTACCTTATTTCATGCAAGTGTATTTCTGGTTCAGATTCACATTGTTGTCAGGATATTTTTCTCACACTGTCGTTGTGTTATCTAGATATAGAAAAACAAGATGGCAGATGTCACAAGAAACAAGCAATCTCGAGACAGAGGAGAACGTGGTACGAACTCTCATTGTGCTCAATAACATACAGTATGTTGTTAACCAATGTTCTGCAAATTTGACACATTTTTACAAGAGAAAGATATGATGCAGATAATAGTATTTGCTGTTTTTTTTTCTCTTTATGCATTACATTTTCAGGAAATATTTCCCCTGCTGAAAGAATGCTGAATGCAATATACAACGAGGAAATGGATGTTACTGATTTTGATGTTCCTGGTATGTTGTAATCCTTAATGAGGTTCTGCTAATATCATGGCTCAGAAAAATGTAAAATGTATGCCAAACAAAACCTCAGGCCTGAGATGTTTACAATGTTCACATATTATGTCAGATCTACATAATGTCTTTTCTTTTACAGATGTTCAAACGCATCCGAATAAACCTGCTGCACTTCGTGTCATTCTTCAAGACCATATGATTGACAAGCTTGTACTGCCTTGTGGAATACCGGAGACAGTGGATGAGCTACAGTCTATTGTGCAACAGATATATAGTTTGGAGCCAGGGAAGTTTACCTTACATTACAAGGATGTTGATTTTGGAGGGGAGTTTTTTTCTCTTGCATCAACAAAAGATCTTAAAGACAAAGACACAATTAAGGTTGTCCATATTGTTGAACTCTCCTCAATCCAAGTTGTAACTGACCTGGATAGTTCCAACACAAGTGCAGCCAGCAGCTACGACACAAGTGCAGCCAGCAGCTCCACTAGACCTGCCAGTACTACTTCATCTGATTCCAGTGATACAGTGATCCTGTCATCACCTGATCATGGGAATCTGCGCTCAAAGTGTTGGCCCTCTGAATTTCCAATACCACGTTTCCGCAATGACACAGAACTTGTGCTAGCAGCAGGTAACGAAGCTTTCAATAAAGATGGATGTCCACTCAGCTCTAATGCCATCCTGCCAGACATCCTTGAGAGATTAGCTGAAAACATTTTTGAGTATGTTGCATATCCTACAAGCGCGCAGTTTGCGGATGTAGCAGAAGCATTAATTCGAAAACATCCATGCCTGAAGGAACCAGGGTCCTACAATGGATGTTATGGATGGCAGCAAAGACTGAAATTTAAAATGGGCAATTACAGGTCTAAACTTAGGGGTCTTGGGTGCCCTGAGGTTGATGTTAACTCCCTCCGAAAAAAGAGAGCCACTGAGAAGACTCCTGCAAAGAACGTGAAGAAAGCTCGGAAGGGTGAGGCAAACTACCTGCCTCCTCCTCCTCAAGGGGAAACAGAAGAAAGCCTTGAACAAGAAAGACTGGAGCTTCTAAGTGAGGTAAAGAAGAGAAATAATTCCCAGATCATCAATGACAAAATGGAAAAGACCTTTTCCATTCGGAGACAAGAAGTTGTCACCCTGGCCCCACCTGTCAGTGACTTGAAGGAACGGTGGCCTGCTCTATTTCTCCCAGCACAGGTTAATGCTGTTTTTCTTTTATTTTGTTGTATTTGGAATACACAATTAAGCAGGAGTGTGGTTTCAACTGAGTAATAGGTTAATTCAGATATCTTGTATACCATGTTTTATTTTGTGTCATACAGATCAAGGAAGAATATAAAAGAATCACCACTGCCAATCTGGAGTCAACTTTCATGGCGAATCTGGACCAGTGCATACCAAGCTTGATGGCATTGGTGATGTCAAGAGGAGGGGCTGCCAAATATAAGATCCAGAAAATCATGGAACTTCTGAAGGTGCATGGTTTGATATTTACAATAGGAGACACTAAATTAAACACTGTTAAAAATGCATCTATTTGACCTTTTTTTCTTTTTTGAATTCTCTATCAGAACAACACAGTTGAAATTCGCAGAGAGGTTGCCATTCGCTGCTTGGTGGTCTATCTTGGGGAAAACGAGGATGATCTTTTCGAATATGTGGTAGGTAAAACCGAATATCCATGCAACACCTTTCCCATTGTGACAACGCAGCTCATTGACATGCTTGATTGTCTAATAAATTGGTCGTTAGACATTTCTATCTTGGAGTGAAATTGAAGTTATGAACTTTAAGCAAAATTTAACTTTCCTTTCATGCTGTCTTTGTCAATCACTCTCCTGTATCTGTCTCTCTCTTAAGCGCATGTCCCGAATGGAAATGCGGTAAAACAGGTTTTCCTTGTCTCCAGAGCACTGTTATAGAATTTGCCTTCCACTATGTTAACCCTCATGCTGTCCTCAGGTCAAGGAAGGAAAGGAGGATGAAGGAGGGAAATGAGTAAGGGAGGATGGAAAAAAGGAGGGAGGGAAGAAAGAGGTAGAAAAGAAAAAGGGAACGAAGGAGGGAAGAAAGTTAAGAGAGAATGGAAAGGGGAAAGACGTAACAAAGGAGGATGAAGGTAGGAAGTAGTGGAAGAAGGAAGGTAAAAAGAGAAATGGAGCGAGGAAGGCAGGGGAAGGAAAAGGAAGGAGGGAGGGACGGAGGAAAGAAGGAACAGTAAAAATATATGGAGTCAATTTGACGTGAGAAGACAACACGAGGGTTAAAAAAAAGTAAAAGCAAACATAGGTAGCTAGGGGTCGAGTTTGCCAGCTTAATGACAATGAATACTGACATGTATTTCTCATATTCTTGCATTCAGGATTCTGAGGGCCAAAGTGGAGACCTTGAGAGTCGGGTCATGAAGATCCTAGTCACCAAAGGCGGCACAGCATCTCATCCAGCCAGTGCGACCATCATGATAGAGGGCACAGAAGTCCTGCAGGGGCTGGATGTACCAAGGGCCTGTGCTCTGCTGATGGGCCTCATCTATGCCCTCAATCTGAGCTACCCACGAGAGCTGAAGTACACTTGTGAGGTATTTCAGAAGGTATTCCTGAAATTAGATGGTCAGAAAAGCAGCCCAAAAGTCACATCTCTAAAGCAAAAGCTGCTAGGAAAAGCCTTTGAGCCTCATGACTGAAAATCAAACATGGACACCTCATTTGTGCTGTGATGGACTTGCTGTTCCAGTTGTTCTTTCTAGATTACGTGGTTAAATGTCATCCAGCTTGCATCTGAGATGGTTGCTGCTTGTGTTATTCCAGTCTTTGAAGTTGATTGTCGTTGATTGAGAGCTGGAATATTGTGGACTGTATTCTTTTCAGCTGACCCAGAATGTTAACCGTTTTTGATGGCGCTTGTCAGCGATATTTGCATTTGGATCCACAACCATAAAGGCATAGTTCATGAGTTTGCCAAAAAAAGTTAGTTAATGAAAATGTACGTTTTATCCTTGGTCACAATTGTGACTGGTGGGAAACAGCATAGTCAAACCCATTTACGCATCAGAAAAACTTAAACAGGTGCAACATATAACACCTAGGCACACCACACACACACACACACACACACACACACACACACACACACACACACACACACACACACACCATACAAACTTAAAGGGAAACTTTGGTTTATTTTAACCTGTCATGTGTGCTTCATGTGACTAGTGACGTGAAAAGCACATTCATGACGATAGGAGACAGGTTGAAATAAACCTAAGTTTCCCTTAACACACTAGTATACACACTAACACTACAGACCCACACTAACACTAAACACACTCATTAACACACTACACACACTGTAGCACACTACATACACACACACTACTGACCAAAATGGCAGCATCGAGATCAACAAATGGAATTTGATGTTAAACAGCTCTTGATTCAGACAACTATGGGTAGCAAGTTTTTGATAATGTTGTCGGCAATATTTGCACTTATATCGAATCCTCAACCATGCATAGTTGATGAGTTTGCCAAAATGTAGAACTGTTCTTTTACCTCTGAGGGTCACAGTGTTTTGACATCACTGCCGCAACGTACTACTGTTAGGTCTGTTACAGATGAATGATGTCAAAAGTTTAAAGGATGTTCACAAAATAAAGTATTTGAATTGTAAATTGTGGTTCTTGTTTATTATTTACCCCAACTTGAGTAAAATGAGTTGCATATACTATAATAAGTATGTTTACTTTTTGCATGGACATTTCTGAGTAGAAAACATTCACTAAATAAAGTTAGAACAACTTAAATTTGAATGATGAGATGACAACCTATTTAAGTAAGCACTACTTGATTTAGCTCTTGGATATATATAAAAATCATGGTCATTGTACTTGATTTTATCTTGTACTTAAAACGTATATCAAGTACAATCAACGTGAAAATTCAAGTAGTATATACAAAAAATCAATTAGATTCAACTTAATACAGCTTTAGATTTGTGTGGCTATTTAAGTTCGCCTTACGATGCTGGACTAGTACTGATTACTAAATTAACACTAAAGTTAGGACAACTCAAAAAGATCTATGCAAAAAGTAAACATACCTTTTTGAGTAAACTCAGTACATTCTTTTTTAGAGTGTAGAAGTTAAAGGACGGGTGCACAATATTTCAAGTCTTAAAACAGTCAGGTACGTAACAGGAATCATTCCTCCTGTTCATACTGACTATTAAAAGATCTCCTCTAAATGTTCTTTCAATGTAAAGTGATGGAGGACAAATTGGCTGAATCCCAGCTGTCATTAGGCAAGAGGCGTCGGTCCATCACAGGGCTCATATATAGAGACAACTACTCACACCTACGGGTAATTTAGAGTCTCCAATTAACCTGCATGTTTTTTGGTCTGTGGGAGGAAGCTGGAGAACCCAGAGAGAACCGATGCAGACACAAGGAGAACATGCTCCACACAGAAGGGCCTAAAATAAAGATATATGATGAATAAAGTGAGTTTAATTGGTACTGTGACTCCATTTAAGTCCATGTGTGCTCCAAATAAGCCCACATCATGATTTATTTACTAAATATATTTAAAAAAATATTGATTTTAAAGAATTAAAAACAGCAATATATGTATTCAGTAACATGTTAAATATTAAAAAATGAGGAAAAAAGTCCTCCTGTGTAAAATCTTAAAGGTCTGACTTCAGATGTAACCAGTGTTACTGTAATCACATTACATTTAACTGTAACATTACAGTTACTAAACAAAGAAATATGCCGTTACTATAGTAACTGTAGCTATCTGGACCGGTGTTATGTCAGGATGGAAACGCCATCTAGTGTTCATGTAGTGTCTCTTCATCCTGGCCAGTCTGGTGCTGACTCTGAAGAGAAGCAAGTTGTCTATATATTATTTTGCAGCACTTATTAGCCTATTTGTCAAGACACATATTATTTTATCTGTTCATATATTATTTTTTTTACACGACATCACCGGCGTTGCTAAGGAGTAACACAAAAGTAATGTAACTAGTAGTGTAATTACTTTCCAAAGGGAGTAATTAAGTAGGCCTAGTGTAATGCATCACTTTAACAAAAATAAACAAGTAATATGTAATCAGAGGTGGCAAAAGTACATATATGTGTGTAGAAAGAGACTCTGGTAAAAGTAGAAGGAAGGGTAATCATCAACATTTTCATCAGTAATTATAATTTAATGACACATTTATTCCCCGTAGCTGTAACAGATTACAGTTTTTTTTTTATACTGCAAAACGCGGAAGTAGTTACTCCCCAACAGTTTTCAAAAAAAAGCGCGGAAGTCACTTTTTTTTTCTTTTTTTGGATGTGTGTACTGTAAATTCCGAGCCTGTGTCAGAGCCCCTTGAACGCAGCGCAGTTGTGAGATCAGCTGATTTTTTACGCTGCCATTTTGTCCGGCAGAGCAGCAACCAGCCAAGCAAGCAAGCAAGCAAGCAAAGCAAGCAGCCAGTCAAAAAAGAAACCTCTGTCGAGACTTTTTCAGACAGCAGCAGCAGCAGCAGGAGGACGAAGAGGAGGAGAGGATTATTATTATCAGGGTTATACAACAAAAATAATGAGGAGTCTGCGGCGGGAAGACAGCAGCAACCGAGAAGAGAAACAAAACCGAGCTGTCTTTTCCTTTTCTCGTGTGTGTATGTGTGTGTGTGTGCGCACAAATTTTAACATTTAACTTCAGTCTTGTCTACTCGTTAGCTTCTCGGCTAACACCCTAAATCTTCTCACACACACACATACATACACACACACACCTTTTTTAAACAGACAGACACACACAGACACACAGATACACACACCGCGGGAAGAAGACGACACCTGCGCCGGCTGTCAGCTGCACAATCCCGGCTTGTCACCTGCAGACAATGCGCTGCTTAATTCTGCAGGACTTTTTTACATCCGAGGTGTGTTTGAAGACACACTTTTTACCCAGCGACCTGTGATAGCTCTCTATAACAGCTACCAAGTTGACGTGGAGGAGGAACTCAACATCTTTTCCTTTTTTTTTGTTTTTTTGTTAATGGATTCACGGATTACTTTTGTTTAAATCAGCTTTTTTTTCTCTCTCTTCCAATCCAAGGTGGATTTATATATATCTTTTTTTTTTTTTTTTTTTTTTGGTGGTGACCCCCTCCACCTTCCATCTTATCCTCTCTTGACATACAAGCAGACATAAGGTTTTAACTTAACTATAAAATATACAATACAAACCTCAATCCAGTTAGCTATGTTTATGTATATTTGGGGAAAGAAAGTCATTTCTAGTGGGACTCTTTCTTGGTTTGAGTACTGCAACGGAAACATTAGCTAACACAGACATAGCTCGGATTAGTGTCTTGTTTTTGTGTTTTATTTTGTAGTAAAAAAAATAAGAAGAGTAGATAGTTGGAAATTGCCAAAAAAAAAAAAAAAATCAGCTGTTGAATTTTGCAGGTTTTCAATTGCAAAAATCAGATATCCGTGCATACCTGCATATCGTTTCTTTTTTTTTGTGTGTGTTGGTGATTTGACTTTGCTGCAGGCTGCACAGGTTTTATACGCACCTGAAAAGACAAAAAAAAAGAAAGAGAAAAACAAAAAAACCCACCCCTTCCTTTCCTTTTTACCTCTATTTGACTATTTGACAGTGAAGGCACGTTACGTTGAGTTGTTGATCCATTTCCTCGGATCGTTATTGTGATATTTGAGCAGATTGTAGAGATAAAGAAAGAAAGAAGAAAAGGAAATAAAGAGAGAGAGAAGGAAGGAAAGAAAGAAAGAAAGAAAGAAGAGATGTCGGGCCAGTCTATTACAGATCGGATCGCAGCAGCCCAACACAGCATGACCGGGTCGGCTATCAGCAAGGCTGTGTGCAAAGCCACCACACATGAAGTCAGCGGACCCAAGAAGAAACACCTTGACTGTGAGTATATACCCCCATTTAGCTGCATATACGTGTGTGTGTGTGTGTGTGTGTGTGTGTGTGTTGTCAACCAGCTGCAAGGCTTCAGAAAGCAGCCATACCGGTCCTACACACGCATTCCTTCACAGTACAGTACCTGGTTGCTAGTCCATCAGGAAGTCTATTTAAGCCTGCTGTTTATGGTATTTGGCTCATCCACAGAGCCTCTTTACACTGTCAAACATCAGCTGTGTTAACACTAGTAATGCCAGAGTTAGTAGCTGGTGTCTCAAATTAAATGACCTTTTTTAGATTGAAGGTAATAGTAGTTGGTCTAGAAATGCCCCCTCAACTGAAAGCAGTGTGCCGAACCTGCTTGACTAGTGTGACCAACAGCCTAATGACATTTACTCAATCAAAGCTGCAACTAATGGTTACTACTACCAATGTATGTGTTAGTCTAGGGTTGCAACTACACTACTACTACTCTTCATTTGCCTTTTAATCTCTTGATTACTCTCCAGACTAGTTATTTGGTCTATGAAATGTAAGATTATAGTGAAAGAAGTCAAGGTGACATGATCATATATCTTGTTTTATCTCAACCAACAAGTCCACAACCCCAAAATGTTTAGTTTACTGTGTTCCTGTGTCTACTGTGTCCCTTTTATAAGTTACTACCTCTAAATATGATGCTTATCTAATGTGACCAACAGCCACAAATACATTTACTCAATCAAAGTTGTTACTACTACTAATTGATTTGTTATTTTAGGGCTGCAACTACACTACTACTCTTTTTCTTTGCCTTTTAATCAGTTAATTATTCTCCTCTATTAGTAATTTGGTCTATGAAATGTCAAGTTGTCGTCCTCAAATGTCTTGTTTTGTCACGAACGACAAGTCCACAACCCAAATGATCCGATATATATTCAGTTTATTGTCATAGAAGTATAAAGAAACCACCAAATATTCACATTTAAGAAGCTATAAACAGAGAATTACAGTAATAATAGTTGGCGTCTAACCGAGTGAATGTTAAAATGTCAAAATGAAGTGAAACCGGTGGTTGGACAGCATCATTTCAGTCCATCAGGAAGTCTATTTAAGCCTGCTGTTTATGGTATTTGGCTCATCTACAGAGCCTCTTTACACTGTCAAACATCAGCTGTGTTAACACTAGTAATGCCAGAGTTAGTAGCTGGTGTCTCAAATTAAATGACCTTTTTTAGATTTTAAGGTAATAGTTTGGTCTAGAAATGCCCCCCATAAGTCACCACAACTGAAAGTGATGTAATGAACCTGCTTGACTAATGTGACCAACAGCCAACTAATGATTACTTTCATTGTTGTGACCCAAAGCTACCCAAGTCACCATCATGAAGTATTTAATAACTAACTTACTAATGAGTACTTTCATTATGGACTGATCTGCAGACTGTATTCGAGGTTCATTCATCAGTTATTTTGCCTATAATTTGTAAGAAAACAGTGAAAAATCAGTGTATTTGTCCTCAAATGTCGTATTTTGTCCTGACCAGCATAGTCCATGATGACTGAGTCCCAAATGACCCAATATATATTCAGTTTACTGTCACATGAGACTCAAGAAACCACAAAATATTCACATTTAATAAGCTAGAATCTGAGAATTTGGACAATTTCCTGTTACGAAATGACTTAAAATGATTAATCAAGTATGAGAATAGTTATGGATTAATCTGCAGACTCTATTCAAGATCAGTTTGTCTCTAAAATGTTAGAAAATAGTGAAAAATACCCATTATAATTAGTCAGAGCCCAACATGAATGGTTGTTTTCATCCATTTGTCAGTCCAAAACTCAAAGCTACTCAATTAACTGTCCTTTAAAACAAAAGGCAAGAATCAGATCCTCACATTTCAGCATTTTTGCTTGAAAAACGAGCTAATCGATAACCACAACCATTAATATTCTGTCGTTTCAGCTCCAGCTCCGTAACAATTGCAATTGCAACCCTTTAAATAAAGAAAACAGAGATAAATGTTTGCTATCTCTTTGCTCGATGAATGAAATCAGCTGTTAAAATAGTCGACTAATCCATTAATTGATTAAAAGCATTAATTCACTTCATGAAGTTCAGTTTAATTTGTGAAACTTGTACCCAGCTAACTGTTGCAGGCCTCTGGCTCTGGTTACAAAACTCTTACAGAAGGTTCCTGTTGTACAGACCTGAAGGAAACAGACAGAAACAACAACAAAAAAAACAAAAAACAAGTGACAGGAGCAGCAACAGAGGAGTAGGTCTTTCATCAGACCTGCAGCCGGGGCAAGGACAGCCTGTGCTCACCTCGCTCTCAAGGAGAGACTCTGACTCTTGACACATCTGTGCAGTCTACAAGAAATCTCTCACAGATCCTGTCAGGGAGAAAAAAATCACAGAAACACAAAAAAATACAGCCTTGGTGGCTTTTTTGACAACAGATTCAGGCGTGTCGGTGACGAAAAACAGCAAATACCTGCCACTCAGTAGCTCATGTTATTCATAGAGCTGGGTATCATTTAAAACAATGACGATACCAATACCAATCCTTTAACAGCACCTTTTTAAAGTGATACCAATACCAACTGAGCAGTATTTTGATACCCATCATTACAGAGTCGCTACTTAATGACAACCACAGATGGAAAAGATGAGTAATAAAGTCTAATAACCATTCATCTTACCTGAAGTAATGTTGTTCAGGAGACACAGTGTAGTTCTCCCAATTTGTAAGTGTTTAATCATATTGACAGAGTTCCCGGTTTTTACCTTTTTATGCACTTTCTTTTATCCAGTAAAACACCAGCATTCATTATGTTGGTACAATGAATGTCTAGACAGAATTTGGTGCCGATTGATCAACTAGATATTGAGATATTTGAAAACTTTGACTTGTTGATGTTGGCACTAGATGAAAAGTCATTGGGTCACCAAAATCAACAGGCTTCATCCTCTGAGGACCATGACCATCAGTAGAAAACATCACGACAACCCATCCAAAGGTCTTTGAGATATTTCATTTAAAACCATCAGTATGAACTTCCTGGTGGCGCTAGAGACCGATCCCCAACATCAGTAGCATTAATTATCTTAGGACAATGAATGTCTAGACAAACCCTAACCCTTGTTCCGATCTAATCAGTAGATGTTGAGATACTTTTCTGGATACATTAAAACTTTGACTTGTTGATGGCACTAGATGAAAAGTCAGGGGGGTCACTAAATTCCTCTGAGGACCATGAACATCAGCAGAAAATGTCAGGTATCGACCGAAATATATCAATACCAAGTAGTACCGAAACGTCTCCCGTCAAACGACACCCGCAATCAATCCTTTTTGCATTCAGAGCTAGATTATGCCTTTGACTTCTGTTGTGGCTTGTGAAGGACTTCCTGTATTTGGTCTAGTTTATTAGGTACAATTAACGTAGTCTAACCAATCCTACCTCCATGATGGTTCAGTTGTTGAAACTGTTTTAAAGAGGTGTTGATTCAACTTAATAGACATTTTAGAGGCTGTACTTTGTGGTACTGTTGGCTTGTGTTGGGTGTAGTGAGTTAATGACTAGATTAACCTCAAATTAACCTGAGTCATGTTGAAAGTGGCAGTGGTCCAAAGTGGGACAACACCAAAGAATAACTGTATTTATTAATTAATAAAGACATTTCCGCTACGTTCATTCAGCATTTTCAAACAATAGACAAGGAAGTGGAAAATTAGCTTGATTGCTTTGTTTTCATGGCACAAAAATGTCGAAGCATGGACCATAAAATAGTGACTGTTAATGTCTTTTTTTCCCCCATAAGATAAATCAAACATTTATTAATGACTGATGGGGAGTTTATGAATGTGAATAGATGTAGAGACTAATTATGAGCAGTATGTAAAGGTTAAAACTACATTAGGCTGTTTGAAAGCTGCTATCTAAATAAAGTTTGATTGATTGGTTGTTTTTGAGCTGAACTTTTGTCGGCCGCCCTGTGTCTATTTACCTGCTGCTAGCGTTGAAAGTGAGTCACGGACTACAAACAGCTGATTCATTTCAGTAAATAAATGATTCATTTATCTCTTACCCAGAGAGAAATCAGCAAGGGAGCTGGAAGTTTCAGATTCAATCGCTGTCGGCTATGTTGTCATTTCCAGTAAAGAAAGTGTGAAGTGAAAAGAAATCTAAATATCACGATTCATAATGTGTGTTTTCTGTTTTAAATAGGACAAAAACGTAACAAGTAATCACCCATCTTTAAGCTTTAGTGCTTACATCTTCAATCTGACCTTCAGTGCACAGCCTATAGACAGCCAGATAAAAAAAAAGACTTTCCCTATGTTATTATAACAATGTTTTATATTCACAACTAATTATTAATGTTAAGAATTAACACAGTGATAATATCATTTTTAATTTTCGCAAATAAGTATTTTTTTAATCATTTTTAAGTAATGTTATATATTGTTAAAAATCATAGTTTCACTGTTTATAAAGCATTAAGTAAATAAATTATTACCTAATTCTGTGTTAGACCTTTTTATCCAATTTCATTCCAACCTAGTTTTACACATTTTTGGAAATAATGGTCAATAAACCTCATTTAAATTAAACTATACCTCATTTTAGAGCTAATACCTGTACCTTGGTCCAATTGGCCCAAGGATGACAGCAGGGTTCAATAAATATAAATAAATATATTCTAAAGTTTGTTTTGTGAGAGAGTGCACTTTATCTCTTATTTTGTAATAACATATTGTTGTTTGCTTCTACTGCTGACATATTGCACCACCCAGGTACAAAAAACCCCCTTTCTAGGACGCTCATGTTTGATCAGACTGCTGACGTTCAACAACACAAAAAAAAAAAAAAAAAAAGAAAAGTCGGGTATTGTCTCCGTTCCCTTTTGTGTGAACTTGGCCAGACCTTTCCAGCCAACGCAGCCACGTCGAGTTTAATCATTGCGGGATATTGATTTCTTTGTGAGAGCGACGACCTCTGTGCTGTAAAGGGGAGGAGGGGGGGCAGGTGTGGGGGGCGGTTGGATGGGACGGTCGGTGAATGGTACACGAAAAGGCACGTAGACCTGATTGTCATGTTATTTGTTCGATTACGCCATGATGGGAACGTCCAAGTGTTGTCGGCTGGTTGGCAGGAATAAAGGCGGGTTGTAGGTGAGGCAGTCACTCAGTCGGGCAGGTAGTCAATTTGTGAGTCGGTTAGCGGCGCGGCGGAGGCTGACAGGCAATCTGTTCGATCATTACTCAGTCAACTCACCCGCCATCTGATCCGACCACGCAGTACAATAATTAACACAAGCTGTTAGGTGAGGTACAGCAGATTGCCAGTCATTCAGTCAACGTTATTCATACTTGGTTTTAAAATTCATCATCTTGAGTGATTTAATGAAGTAGTTCTAGCAGGTCTTAATGTATCCAGGATGTATGGAGGTTATATTGGGATCCAATGGGGTCAGTACACTTCTACAGGGTTAGGGTTAGTGAGAAGTAGTCCAAGAGTAGAGTTCCCAATGCAAACCTGAAGAGAATAATCAAAGAGTTGTAGTAGTTCTTAAAAGGCTCCAACTAATCATTATTTTCATTATCGATTCATCTTCTTAAATAATCTATGAATAGTTTGGTCTATAAAATATCACCAAATAGTCAAGAATACCTGTTTTACAATATGTTGACACCTTCATATGTCATGTTTTGTCTGATCAATAAGTTAAAACTCCAAAAATATTCAGTTTAGTATCACATATGACACATAAAAGCCTCAAATCGTCACATTTTACAAGCTAAATTCAGCTAATTTGGGGCATTTGTGCATAAAAAAGTGACCTAAAGCAAGCATTTTATTGTTAAATTTGTTGTCGATTCATTTGCATTATTGTTACAGCTCTAATTACTAATCGTACCTGTTGTACAGCAGTGAGTTTTATTGTTTTAAAGGGTTTTTTGTTATCTCACAGATGTCTCCTTGTGGAAAAACCACAAACATGGTCTTGAATTGCTGCAATGAGCAATATATGTACAGTCCATGTGTGGAAATACTGGATTTAAATGATTATAGAAACATTTTGGCCTGGAAAAAGCTAATAAATCTGAAAATACAACTTCCTGCTGAATACTACGTAACAAAAAAATAACATTTGCTGTTACCGAATCACAGGGTAACATACAGGACGTACACATAATCAACTAGAGTCAATGGAAAGCACAATAACCCTAAATACAGTGAGATACAGTTGGTTTTGATTCTTATATAAGGTTTGTTGTCCAATAACCAAATAACAAGCGAAAGGCTCGATTAATCGGGTAGTTTTAGTTTGTCAAACATCAGAAAATGGTGGAAAACGCCAAAGTCATCAGTCTCTTTTATACAGAAGATCCGCTGTTAAGCCGCTTTTGCTTTTAAAAAAAAAAAGAAAAAAAAAGCTGAACCAAACAAAGCGGGTATAATGCCGCCTCCGCGTGTGCTTGTGCATACCGACATTCCATATACAGACTCAAAATGTCACACTCCTGTCCATAAATGTCGTCTTTTGTCCCCGACAGATGCTCCACAACCCCCAAAGATATGTAATTTACTGTCATAGAAGAAACCAGACAATGAAAACATGACAACAAATCAGTTATCAAAATATGTGGCGATCCATCTTCTGTTGAAAATCCAAAATGTGACGAAAGGAAGTGACATTTTGCAGTCAATAAACGGTCCTTTTTTTAGATGCATTCAGAAGCTAGGAATGAGCTGTACTTCCTTTTGTAACTGGATCTAGGAGCCATCTGGATATGAGATGCTACAGGTGTGAACAGAGCCAAGAAAGGTAATGGGGCAGTTGGCAGCTCAACCAGCCAGCCAGCCAAATAGTTAGCATGTGAGTTAGCGAACAAGTCCACCAGTTTGTAAATTGTGGAGCCTTTTTATTGACGGTCATAGAAAGAGAAAACCTAGAAAAAACCCTGGAAACCTGACAGGCATCATCACAAAAATAAAAACCCACCTAGGTTACTGTATGTGTTGTGTTGTTGCCTTTTTATCTACCTACGCACACACAAACAAACACACACACACACACACACACAGCCATCATTTTCTATCATTCTTCTCTTGGCACAAATTCACCGCAAGCAGCTGTGACTGTCTGACAGCAAGCTGTGAATGAGCTCAGTGCTTTATTTGCATCCAGACCCAATGACTGAATAACCCCGGCGTCAGAAGCCCCTTTTTTTTTAATTTCATGCATTGTGAGCCCACTGCGAGCAACGGAGCAGCCTTGACATTCATGCACCACTGGTGAAAATAAGTGCCGTTTTTAAAGCCATTTAGTGTCCATGATTGTGAACATCCACCTCAATTAACCTTGCTCTGTGACTCGCCAACGAAAATGTACAAGTCCCTTCCTGTCATGTTTTGAAATACCTCTTTTATTTGGGGAAATGAGCATCCATAAAAATCAACGAGGGAGGGTTAAAATGTGTCGGGGATACATGCCAGTATTTGCTTACACACCTGCCTGCAGTTTGAGATATTGTGTGTTTTTTTTAATCTAGCCTCTTTTTTTTTTTCAAAGCAGCTCCTCCGAGGCCCACTTCTTCCCCACTTTGGCATCATTGAAACGCTGATTGTTTCACCATCTTACAGCTGTTAAGAGAGTTGTGACATTTAAAGTCAAGTCTAGCCCCCCTCCTCCCCCTTCCTCCCCTCCACTGGCACTCTGTTGTCATGGCAGCAAACCAGCCCACTGGCTCATGTTCATGTTAAATGGACTTTAGTTGACATGGGGAAGTTGAATGGCGAAATCGGCTGCAGTTGCCATAATGACGGACTTTTTTTTTTTTTTCTTCAGTTTTGAGCAGTTCCATGAAGCAGTGAATGACTCTCTAATGAAGGTTCCTGATAATGTGATGTCTATATCTAATAATAGGAAATAATAGTCAACTGGAAGAATTTTTTGCCACTTATCTGCTCCACTGAATAACTGGTGGGATGTTTCTTGAGCACTTAACCTTTTGTGAGCAATTCACACCTTGACATCACATGAGAGTCACTTGGCAGTCATGTGAGAGTCATTGGGAGTCACATAAATGGAGGTGCAAATGAACTGATGTAAGCAGGCTGGTAAAGCGATGCTGCCGTCCCGCCCCTGCTTTGTTCGGAGGTGGTTGTCACAGTCTAATGGACTGTAGATGGCTTTCTTCACACCTCCTCCAAACCATTTGTCCAAAATAGGCCCCTTTATTGTCCTCGGAGGAGTGAATGAGAGGAAGATAAGACGGAGGAGGAGAGCAGAGGGAAAATAAACTCTCTCTGGGAGGAATCAGACTTCGCCAGACATCATTTGACGGCTTTGTTTCCCTACAATTAAGGTCACGGCGGAGGTTTCTGGCACAACGTCACCTACTTCCAAGGTGCTCGGAGAAGGGGGAAAAAAGTCAGAAGAAAGTCAAAGCTCCAGCCACCCTTGTAGTGTAGAACAACTTTATTAATAGACCAATGTGTTTCCGCTTGCGGCCTTCATGGGGGTCATCATAAAACACATTACCTTTTTTACACACATTACCGTTTTATGGCGATCCCAATGAAGGCCACGAGCTGAAACACATTGGTCTAGTAATAATGTTGTTCTATACTACAAATGTTGCTGGAGCTTTGACTTTCTTCCTACAATTAAGGTCATGTACTAAACAAATACTAAGGTAAATGGTAGATGCTCGAGGTAAATGGCAAAAAGTGGACAACCAGTAGGAACTTGCAAGTCCATTGTGTCAGCAATCATCTTCCTTGTTGAGGTGAAATTGCTCAACAGAATGATTCTCCTTTTTATCTGGAGGAGGAAGGCTGTCTTATTCCTGATCTTGACCTTTTGACAGAACCAATTTCCCAATGGGGGATTACATGTTTATTGTGTCTCAATGATGCATTGCTCAAATTCCTTAAAGGACTCTTACAGGACTCTCCATTGGCAGCCTTTTATCTTTTATACAAGACTAGCCAAGACAAGCATGCTAGCAGCTCTGTGAGGCAGTTGATGTTGATTTTTAGCAAAGTATAACATCTACCATGTTCTTCATCTTAGATTTGCGTTTTAGCATACTATAACATTTGGTAATTAGCATTGAAGAAACAAGTGTGGCTAACCAAAGGTATTATGATTCATCTTAAGGGGGATATGAATGGGTGTTGTCGAAATTTCATGATGATCCACCCCAAGGTTTTTGAGATATTAAACCATCGATATCAACTTAATGTCGGTACTAGAGGCCTCTCACCAACATCATTAGCATTCATTATCTGGGGACCGTGAATGTCTAGACATAATTTTGTGTTGATCAATCAAGTAGACATAGAGATATTTTTCTAGACAAGCGAAAACCTTGACCTGCTGATTGCACAAGATTGAAAAGTCAGGGGATCACCAAAATCAATAGGCTTCATCCTCTCTGAGTACCATGAAAGTCAGCAGAAATCATCACGACAATCCATGCAAAGGTTTTTGAGATATTTAACTAAAAGCCATCAGTGTGGAATCCAAGTTGGTGCTAGAGGCCTATCACCAACATCATTAGTATTCATTATCTGGGGAACGTGATTGTCTAGACAAAACATGACGACAATCCATCTGATAGCTATTGAGATATTTTAGTATCATAAAGGGATCATATGCTGGTAGATACCAGACTTTAAACAATAGTAGTAAGACTGGTATAGTAGCAGACAAGCCTATCAAAATGACCCATTTGTCTTGTGTGCAGGTGGTTTTGCTTCGTCTGCACTTTCAATAAAGCTCGATTTTTCGGCTCAGTTGCTTAGTCAGACAGGTTATTGAGTTCATTTTTAGGGGCTTTTGTACTCAATAGCATTTACGGTTGTGGTAGTTTTAACACAACATGCCACATTGTTTTTTACCAGCTGGCCGTGCTGCTGCTTGTGGTCCACATGTCCCTTGACATCATGTTGCGTTTGAGACATATTCAGCCCAAACCTTTTTTAAAACTAGGTTAGACTTACATGACAAATTGATGTAGTGCTGGAGCAGTTCTCCATACCTCCAACCTTTTGACTGGCTCTGTCTGGGCTGCAGTGTCTGTGTGTCTCTGGGTTAGTTTAGAGGACAAATAGAGTGAATGTGTACACTGTGTTTTATCAAGCTCACTTTTATGTGTGGTCTGTTTTCGCCCGCAGTGGGTGGGTTGCCCATTCAAACTTTATAGCTCTGTGGTCGGTGTATGTGAGGGTCTGCAAGGGTCTGTGTGACGTAAATTTCGTCATCTCAGGGTGTACAATGACGGCTTAGTGTGGACATGCGTGTTGATTGTGACTAGAGCTGGGTATTGATACCACTATCAAGTACCCTTAAAGCTATACCGATACCAATTGAGTACTTCATTCGACCCCCGTCACATTAAATTGAAGAAGGCGTGCATTGATTGGCTTCTGAGCAAGTCCATACAACAGTCATATTTTCTAGCTTTGAGTGCCAAAAGGATCGATTGCAGGTATCGTTTGACAGGAGACGTTTCAGTACTACTTGATTTATTTTGGTTGATACCCTATCGAGTACCGATACTCAACTGAAGTCGTGACTGTGCAGCTAATATGCTACAATCAATAAACACCCATATACTATATTGATAATACACTTTATTTATAGAGCACCTTTCATACAAGGGATGTATCTCAAAGTGCTTTACAGAGAAAAATGAAAAAATACAACTCAATTAACAAATAAATATAAAATGACACGTATTAAGAGCCAGATTAAATAAATACATTATCACAGAGCCCACATCTCTCAGAGCTTTAGGGAGAGTATTACATAATTTTGGAGCATACCGGTTTTCCTAATAAGTATAAAATATAAACAGAACTACTAACATTTCTGTGTTGGAGTTTATTCAGGGCTCATTTAAGACAGGAGCTCAAGGTTCACCTTGGCAGATCTGTTATTAGGCATGTGTGCATATGTTGGTGTTCGTGTATAACGTGTAGTAGTGTCTGTTGGAGTGTATTTGAGTGGCATATGTGTGTATGAATACTGCATTTGGTGGGATTATTTAAAGGTTGCTAACAGATATTTCCTTTTATTCAGCCATGGATAGGAATTTAAGAGTAATGTTTAATAATTAACCAACAAATAATTGTTGCTAGACTGTTTTTTTCTTCTTCAAATGGCTTTAAAATAGTTTGTAATATCACTTTAATTCCAACATTCATTTTAGCTCTTCTACATTTTTACATAACTCTGTGGTTCTGTGTCTAACTCTTACTTGTGAAGCGAAAAAACAGTCCTGAGGTTACAAGACGACTTTTTCTCTTTTGAGTTTTTGGCTGATCTGATCATTTGCCGTCACCACAGTTGGACTAAAGAAAGAGAGACGGTTATAAAAAAAAAAATACAGTAACTTCCTGTTCATGGAGTCAGCACTAACACTAGCAAGTTGGAGTAAAGCAGTGTACGAACTCGGTGGGCTTGTTGGAGAAAAAACATCCACAAATCGTTTTATCATCTTTTTATATTTTGCCATCTATAGTTTACATTTCATTGCACTAAAAAAAAATATGAGGAGAATTCAAATTTCAGTTTGACTTCAGTGATCAATATATTTGCTGTGGGCTCAGTCTTTATTCCTCTCAATATATGCAGTATTTTCCTTCTCTGTCTATTCTTTGCTTTGCAGCTCTCTCATTACACTCTGCACACATGTCGAACGATCTATCGCCTTTTCCACTCCAACTCCTCCCTTCTGAACGCCTCCTTTTATAAAAGAAAAGTAGTTTAAGGACATTTAAGTAGTAGTCCAGCTTATTTACTCCTATTTGTGTCGCATTGATTCCAGCCCCTGATAGCACTGCTGCTGGGTGTAGCTGCTTAGTAATACAGTGTCTTAAGTGATTGTAGGTGAGTCCAATGCTATCTAAACAGAGCTAACAACCCCTCCCTTGGCTGCAGAGCAAAGATAGGTCCAGCTTAGACAACCAGGCACACAGAGAAGGAGGGAGAGAGGGAGGGAAAGAGGGAGGGGGAAAAAAAGGCTTACTGCTGATTGTCTGGATATGTCTGTTTCAAGTAGCCCAAGGGAATGCATGTGAAGTGTAGTGTGTGAGACTGTGTGTGTGTGTGTGTGTGTGTGTGTGTGTGGAGCGAGGGAGGACGAAAGAGGGAGGGAAAAAAATTGCAATGGTGTCTCTTTCTCTCGTGAGAGCGCCTCAGTCTGTCTTTTTTAAGTGTGTTTGGAGATGCAAACATGCTACACGCTACATATCCGCTGAATACTGTATGTAATGTCCAGACTGTGTGCTCAAGTAGAGAGACTGAGTTCACTGTGAAAGATTTAAAAAGGATATAAAACAACATGAAGAAGCAGTTGAAGGTTGTCATATATTATTCAGTATCTATGAAATATTTGTATCCTTACATTAAAGCTTCAGTTTGGGATTAAGTTGGCTGGTTTGATTTTTTGAAAAGTTTAAAATAAGCCCTTTTATTAGCTTTTCCTGACAGTCATCTTCACATCAATGCTACTGAACTTATTTTAAAACGTTGTATTTTGCTTGATTTTATATATCGTATTTATTCAGGTTTTTTTAGCGACTTTGACAATGTACTACTATTATATTACTATTGTAGAATTATTGTTTAATTAATACAGCAAGTTAGCGACCAGCTTCACTAGCTAACGATATCAGACAGTTAACGATAATTAATGATATTGTTTGATGTAACAGCTTCACGTGATAATATGTCAATTTTTATAGTTTTTTAATGTGTTGCGCTGCCCCCTAGTGGGCGATAAATCGAGTAAATTTGGTGATTTATTAGAATTTTTATTTTAGATCTATCGCTAGTACAGCTAGTAAACACAACGGCTAAAGATATCTGACAGTTAACGATAAATAACATGAAATGAATGATAATGTTTGATGTAACAACTTAATGTGATAATATATGTCAGTATTATAGTTTTTTAATGTGTTGCGCTGCCCCCTAGTGGTTGAAAAAGCAAGCAAATTAGCTGATTCAGAATTTTTAGATTTTGCTTTTCACCCGTTTGTCTCAAAAAAATGTATTGAATTATCTAAAAAATGACTTATTAGTGAGCTTAAAACAAGGTTAATTCAACTTTAAAAGAGATTAGTCAAGATATTGTGAATATTTACAAGTAATCCAACAAACTAGTCGGCTTGCAGAAGGATTATTCTATTATTCTATTATATTAGTATCCGTACTTCAAAACACAATTATCAGCATTTTAAGAAAAGCCTGCTGTATTTATTCAACCTTTTTATTTATTTATTCAGGGAAACGTCTCCTGACTAGTCTGTGTAAATCGTCCTCAGGGGAGCCTTGCTGTGCCTTTCGCCCCCACACACACACACACACACACACACAAATCCAATGTACTGTACCACTGCAGAGGGACCTTTTCTCTTAAATGCTCATTTTACATCGCATTTAGTGTATTAAGTAATGATAGTACATGGCTGGGAGCGGGCTTTGTCTCTCGTGTGTGTGTGTGTGTGTGTGTGAGTTTGTTAGCGTGCTTGTGTTTGGGAACATTCAGTGCTTCTGTTCCCGTCCCGTTCTGATGTCGGGTTATTTTTAGCCGTGTTCTCTCGGGAGCCTTTGGCTGGGTTCAACTGCTTGTTTTTCTTCCTGTACTCGCTACCTGTGTGCATGTTCGTCTGCCTGCCTGCCTCTTTTCTCTTTCTCTCTCTCTTTCTTTCTCTCTATCTCTCTCTCTTTCTCTCTATCTCTATGCCGGGTGTCACTCTGTTTTTCTGGCAGACACCGGCAGACGTTCCCCACCCCAACCCCCCCCACCCACTCCAACCCCTCCCGCGATATAACCCTCCCTAAAGATGTTCGGGTAGAGACTTCAGTCTTATTCACTTGACAACATTTCCCATGAAACCCTTGTGAAAATAGTGCAGTTGAAGAAAGAGAAAGGAGTTTCTGTCTGTCTTTCTTTGTATACCTGTCTCTCTTTTTTTCGGGGAAGCAGTCAGCAAAGCCCTAACTTCACTTTTTACCGTTATCGAATGAAGATTAAATGTCTTTGTCATCCTTCGTTGGCGTTGTTATACAGGTCTGTGATTGGCCACTACATCGTTCAGACAGATGGGAGGACTTGTGCCTTTAGAGAGAGACTTGGACACAAAAGAGAGGAGAGAGAAAACTCGCTCTTATTTAAGACCTCAAGGGGAGAATTAAAGCTATGGAACCAGAGCTTTCTATTAATAGACCAAACTTCTGGTGACACTCTGCCTTTTTCTGCTATCCTCTTAATTCTTTCTATCCTTCAGTCGATTCCTCCTCCTCCTCCTCCTTCCTTACTTCCTTGTTCGTCATCACACTTGTCCTTTCCACTTTCCTCCCTGTCCTCCTATAAGACTGATGCATCAATCCTGCTTTTTCTTTTCAGATACAGACTGTGATACCTTGACTCTCGAGTTTTGGTAGATATCAAATAATTTAAAAAGAGTCTCACTTACTATTTAATATAATATGTGGCTGTAAGAGCTCGACCAGGCCAATATTAGCTTATTGTAGTGCTGGGCAATATATCGACATATCTATTGTGATATGAGACTAGATATCGTCTTAGATTTTGGATATCGTAATTTCGTGATATGTCATCATAGTTGTTTTTCCTGGTTTTATGATGATATTTTCTGAATTTAACTGCCAGTGTAATTTATAATTTTGTTAACACTTCCAAATATTAATATTGATATTGGCATGAAAAGTCACTTAACGTTACTTCAAATGATAAATACACCATTTTGGCCCATTTTAATGATATTGAATGATTATAAAGTCTCAAGTAATTTAATTAATGACAGTGGAAAAACAGTGGTATTGGGCTACATAGATAAAATTGACATAACTTGGCCTCACTATAGTTAAATTAGTAGTTTAACATTTTGGGAAAGTACAGTTATTGGCTTTCTTGCAGAGAGTGTTTCAGTCTTTATGTTAATCTAAGCTAAGCTAACTGTTTCCTGGCTGTATTTTCATATTTAATGAACAAATACGAGAGTGGTATCGACCTTCTGATCTCACTCTCAGCACATTTCCCAAATGTCAATCTACCCCGTTTATGGAATCATTACATCTGTCAGATATCCGTTCTGAGTTATAAAGTCTTTGGATTGTTATTGGCTCAGATACTGATCCACATCCTCACAGTCCTTCCTCTCTCTCTATATCTCTTCTGCTTCAAGTATTATCATCGTCATCGAGGCAGATTACAGAAAACACAATTTTAATACTTGAAAGACTGTTTGTCCACATTTTCAGGTCCAAGAAAACCCAAGAAAAGAAGTATTGAACTATTAAAATGCTACTTCTCTTGTATCATGCCATCATATGAAGCATTTCAACCTAATAGTATAAATGTAACTGCGGTGAGATGACAATAAAAGCACCTTAACACCCTCGTAAAAAAACACTTAAGCCCCTTTTTCATCATCCTCATCCTCTTTCAGTAGACTAGACAAGCTCAATCTGAGTTAATTCTGTCATCTTCTCTCCATGATGACACGTTTTTCTGTTTTGACTTAGCTGGAGACACAATTTTAGTTGTTGTCATTGACATTTTTCTAGAATAACTGAGGAATACAATTGTGATTTGATTGCAGCTCATCAATGCTGCTTGTTAATGAAGGTATATCACGCTTCTAATGCTTTTATAAGTTGTCTGAAAACATATAATTGTGAATGGTGACAAAGGCTGTATTGTGTGATCGGCTACATTGGGCAGCAAACGATAGAAATAATTGCATCCAGCAGTGTGGTGTCGTCTCGTCACGATACGAAACAAAACAGCAAGTGTCTTCGTATTTCTCCAAAACGCTGGTTTACGTGTGTATTAAAGGTCAAAATGGGACAGAAAAGACTTCAAAATTTAGCCGGCTTACAATTCTCTTACAATTCTTCACATTTCTCTGTTCCTCCTCCTATCAGGCGGATTTGAGAAGGGAAGAAAGACGAAAGGAGGGGAGGGCGGGTGGTTGGGGAATCCTCTTTTGAGGCAAACCCTTTTTCTGCAGTCCCTAACACAGAGACAGACAGAGGAGAGAAGGAGATTACTAGAACATGCCAGACAAGGTGCTGATACTGCGGAGTGTTAATCTTTAACAGATTGGGGCCACACTCCTCCCCCGGTTTGCCCTTCTGCGTCTGGCTTTTCATCTGTGTGCTGTATGTTGTCGTGTATCTCGGTACCTGTGTTAGACTTTGAAATGAAGGTCAGTCAACTCTGCGGCGGTTCCCTTGTTCAGGCACTAGGTGTTATTAAACCTCGATAATCTCAATTCCCCCGTGGAGTGATTGGAACCGCAATGTGTGTGCGGAGAAGATATCCTCCCGTTCAATTTGATGACCAACACGAAAGCCCTTTCCTGTTATCGAATGTCCGAAACCCTGCAGACGAGTCCTTGACCAGCACTTCAATCTCATACCAGCACTAGATGTGTTGTTCTGTAGTGTAGTCGACCTCCAACCTCCTTTTTAAGAGACAGAATCAGGAATTTCGATGGAATGATACAGGAAGCCTGCACAGATCAGGATATATTAGATGTTTTCCAAGTGTTTAGGAACGTAAAGTCATTGGATAAAAAAGATATAAATTAAGGGTCTTTTTTTGTCAATATACTGACCACACATTTCTGATAATTGTAGACTCTGTGGTTTGACATGAGTATATTTGTTTTGAGGATTTTCCTCTGGCTGCAAACTGCTTTGACCCCGATCTTCAAATATAGTCAGCTTTGGAAAAAGAGCCACAGTTACAAATGAGGGACTAGTATTTTATCGAAGCCAATTATCGACTCTAAATCCACAAAGCTATTACCTACAGTTTGTGTTTTCGACTGATCTTTCCTAATTAAAAGAGTGAGGACAGATAAAAGCCTTAGTATTTTAGTTTAACCAATTTCAGGTTTTCTAGCAACCGTGAACTAGACCTAAAATGGAGCCGGCTTTCTGAATTCATCCCTCCTTTAATATGAACCTGTGAAGTGTTAATAGATAACAAGAAGTAGAGCATGAAACAAGGTTGGACCTGTGTTTCTATGACTAAGTAAAAGTAATAATCAAGATACTCTTACATTGTATTCTTTATCCCATTTTTGATGATTGCGTAATGAGTAGGGGTGTGACGATACACTCAGTTCACGAGACGAGACGAGACACGATATTATTGCGTAAAGAGTGAATGTCTGTGATTTGTTGAAGTGAGACTCAGTGTCCGAACTGAACCGAACTTAACTTAATCCATTGGTCAAAATAATAAATTGTCTTCCTGTGTCACATCATTTGATTCTTGACATTTTATTTTGGTAATAAGGTATTTCAAAGCGCCATTTAAGGGTAGATTTTTTCCATTTGGTGAAACTCAGAAGGTTCAAGATGGTCTATGTCTGTCGCTCCTTCGTCTTTAAAACATATATATACATATCGACACTGTACAGGGACAAACATGAGTAATTTCCTCCAAGCCATCATGCCAGATATTTTATTACATGACTATTTTGGTACAAACATTTCAGCCGCCAGTGTGTTGGATAGCCCTCCAAGATTTACTCTCTAAATGGAAAATCTCCCTGCATTTGGTGCTTGGTGGATGTCAGCCTCGGACCCTTGGAGACTCTCTTTTGGCAGTTAATTTGGGTAAAATGAGCAACTAAATAAAACCAACAACAAAAACCTGTAGTGAGTTTATTAGAGGTTGGGAGGACAGTAGATCCAGCAGTTATGTGTCTCTTTTTAAAAAGACTCTGAACTGTGTGAAAATACTAAGAGTCTCAATCTAATGCCAAAGGTCATCAGCGTAGGTTTATCCAGAAAGATTCCCTACGTATTTTAGGAATTCTTTCAGGAATTCCAGCTATGTGATCCTGACCTTCCTTTGGTGGTCTCTAAAGGGGCTGAAGACGGGACTGAACTGTGTCAAGCACACAAAGAACGGCACTGAAGCCCCTTTACGTCCGACCAAGGTCTTAAAAAAATGTCAAGATTAAGATTAAGAAGTTCATTGTAGGTCTGTTATTAAGGGTTAATCCACCCAGATTTTTATCCCCTACGGAGATTGTTGAATTAATTGAAGTCCAAATCTTGGTAGGAACTCAATGTGAAGACTACTCATAGTAACATGGAGTCTTTCCAACTGATACCAACTTTTAAAGTAGATTTAAAAGTTTTTATTGCAGACATGAGAGCAATTAGTAAAGTAGCATATTGAACTTTACTTAATTTAAGCCAAAAATCAACAGTGCATTATAATGACTGAAGCTTAAACTGACAAGGGCTGTTTCTGCAGCACAACTTGGAAAATTAGATATTTTAAACATAGTATTTGGCTCCTTGTGAGCACCGGAAACTAGCTGTAAACACAAGGCATATTATCAAGTATCATAATTTATCATATTGTCAACATTTTAAGTTGTTATGGCAGATTTTGTTAGCAAGTTTTACAGCTATTTACACACTCAGATGGTATGAAGCAACATTATGATTCATTTAGAGTCATGTTTGTGTCCATCCGATGAATATAAGGCTAATATTTACTCTTCTTTTAGCTCCGTTTTTGGTTTCCACCAGCTCCTGAGGGAAATAACTAGCTATTTTTATGCTAAGTACTCAACTAGGTTTACCAGCGAAATACCAACTTGGTCTAAATTTGGTGTATAGTCAGGAAACATATGAGAATGAACCAAAACAATAATTCCCTGTGGGTTTATAACTATTATTATTTTTAGCAGCGGAAACGAGCTGTAAACACAACGCATATTATCAAGTATCATAATTTATCATATCAACATTTTAAGTTGTTCTCTCTCTCTCTCTCTCTCTCTCTACACCTCTCTCTCTCTCTACACCTCTCTCTCTCTCTCTCTCTACCTCTCTCTCTACACCTCTCTCTCTCTCTCTACACCTCTCTCTCTCTCTACCTCTCTCTGTCTACCTCTCTCTCTCTCTGTCTACCTCTCTCTCTCTCTCTCTCTCTGTCTACCTCTCTCTCTACCTCTCTGTCTATCTCTCTCTACCTCTCTCTCTCTCTCTCTCTACTTCTCACTCTCTATCCCCCCCCCCCCCCCTCTCTCTCTCTCTATCTCCCCCTATCTCCCCCCCTTCTCTCTCTCTCTCTCTCTCTCGCTCTACCTTACGTCGGTCCCTCAGTACCAGGAAGTCTCTATTTACTCTCCTTTTAGCTCCGTTTTTGGTTTCCACCAGCCCCTGAGTGGAAATGACTAGCTCTTTGGTGTATAGTCGGGAAACAATGCTGTTGAGAGCAGTGACAGTGAACCAAAACAATAATTCCCTGTGGGTTTATAACTATTATTATTATTATATAAAATATTATATTAGAGTGCCCACTTTCATAAATTGTAGCTTCTGCTTCAGCCTCAAATTATTGACTGTAATCGCCAAAACAGAACTGAAGAGATTATAGCTTTTGAACAACCAAGAGTATAATTTTAAAGGCATAAATATGATGTTGAGCCAACTCCACATATTATTGATGATGAATATATTATTGATGAATATATTTTTGATCTATGGTTAATCAATCATCAGTATCGCTCTACAATTAACCTGGAGCAGAATAAAGCAGCTGATTTTATCTGACAGATCTGGCTCCGTGATTTGGGAGAAAATCCATTAAATAATCAAACGACTACTATATTTTTCAATTTCCCGATAAGAATACAGTTTTTTTTTTGTGTGGTTTTACTCGTCGAGGGAACCGCAGTTTAATATTTAGACTTAAAAATATCCCATGAAAGGTGCTCTTTGTGAATTGTGTAGGGGATTCTTTAAGCCATTTTTGGCACCATTGTGTCATCTTCCGGCATGGCGGTTGATCCTGTGCGGCTGAAATGGATTAAGTAAAGGAGCGAGGGGAGATGAGGAGGAGGAGGAGGAGGAGGAAGAGGGTAACTAACATGACAACCAGAAAGAGAAAAAGATACTAGGAGAAACAGTTAATTAGCAAACGTTGTCATATTAGTAACACAAGAGAGAAACAACAAACCCCAGAAAGATCAATTAAAGTTGTTTTTTTTTCTTCTTACACTTGACAGACAAAGAGATAGATAGAAAGATAGAAAGATAGATAGATAGAAAGAAAGTCTCGGGTTATGTTTTTCCCCTGCAGATTTTTGATTTTTGTGTTTGTGGGTGGATATGAAAGCACTTAAAGGTGGATGAAGAGAGAGAGAGAGAGAGAAAGAGGGATTGAAGGTAGCCAGCTGGGCCAGATGTGATGTCCGTCTCCTCCTTCCTCTGCTTGATCTGACCACCTGCCTTCTCTCTCTCTCTCTCTCTCTCTCTCTCTCTCTCTCTCGTTCTTTCTACTTACTCTCCAGTCCAAGCATGTGTCTGACAGCATAAACCGAATATATCTCTCTCTCGGTTTATTGAATGGAAATGCCCCCCCCCACCACCACCACCACCAGCACAAACACAGAGTTACAGACACACACTTCCTCATCACATCCTGCGTCTGGTTTCTCCTCCATCCATCACTCTCTCTCTCTCTCTCCCTCTCTCTCTCTACCTCTCTCTCTGTCTCCCTCTCTCTCTCTCTCACTCTCTCTCTCTCTCTCTCTCTCTCTCTCTCTCTGTCTACCTCTCTCACTACCCCTCTCTCTCTCTCTCTCTCTACCTCTCTCTCTCTCTCTCTCTCTACCTCCCTCTCTCTCAACCTCTCCCTCTCTACCTCTCTCTCTCTCTGTCTCTCTAGCTCCCTCTCTCCCTCCCTCTCTCTACCTCTCTCGCTCGCTCTCTCTCTCTCTCTCTCTCTCTCTCTCTCTCTACCTCTCCCTCTCTCTCTCTCTCCCTCTACCTCTCTCTCTCTCTCTCTCTGTCTGTCTCTCTCTCTCTCTACCCCTCTCTCTCCCCTCCTTCTCTCTCCCTCTCTCTCTGTCTACCTATCTCTCTCTCTCTCCCTCTCTCCCTCTCTCTCTCTCTCTCTCTACCTCTCTCTCTCTCTCTCTCTCTCTCTCTCTCTACTCCCCCCCCTCTCTCTCTCTCCCTCTCTCTCTACCTCTCTCTCTCTCTCTCTCTCTCTCTCCCTCTCCCTCCTTCTCTCCCCCTCTCTCTCTCTCTCTCTGTCTACCTCTCTCTCCCTCTGTCCATCTCTCTCTCTCTCCCTCCCCCCCCCCCCTCTCTATCTTACATCGGTCCCTCGGTACCAGGAAGTCTCTGGTCTATTGTGGTTCCACGAAAGGCCGCGGAGGTCGACGGATGACCAATAACAATGAGCGTCAGATCATTGAGAGGAACAGAGTAGGCCACTGTTGTTAAGGGGATGACATCACATTTACTCAGCTGTCAGACCGCCCACGTGAGTTTCAGTGAGGTAGATATTTAACTTCACAACGCTAATGTGTTCAATACGTAGCCGGAGAGACTCCTATTTTGGACCAGGGTGTTATTTTTCTTATAATATGAGCATATGGATGGATGGATGGATGGGTAGAAGGATGGATGGATAGATGGATAGATAGATAGATAGATGGGTAGAAGGATGGATGGATAGATAGATGGATGGATGGATAGATGGATGGATAGATAGATGGGTAGATAGATAGATAGATGGGTAGAAGGATGGATGGATAGATAGATGGATGGATGGATAGATGGATGGATAGATAGATGGATGGATGGATGGATGGGTAGAAGGATGGATGGATAGATGGATGGATGGATAGATAGATGGATGGATGGATAGATGGATGGATAGATAGATGGGTAGATGGATGGATAGATGGATGGATAGATAGATAGATGGATGGATGGATGGATAGATAGATAGGTAGAAGGATGGATGGATAGATAGATAGGTACTAGATAGATAGATGATGGATAGATGGATGGATGGATGGATAGATAGATAGATAGTTTTTGTGCAATATGTAGAATATCTAAATTGTTGAAATTGAGTTATATTGTAATAGTCAACAGGTAACGTAGATGCTAGATGGCTACATTAGCCGATTCGATGCTAACCGCTAACGTAATTA
>NC_070599.1:23453718-23481218 GCF_027409825.1 Scomber japonicus | reverse complement strand
CTCTCTCTCTAACTCATTTCCGTTTCTTCTTCTTTCTTTCCCCACTTTTATCCCTTTCTTTTCACTCTCTGTTTCACCTTTTTCTCACCCTTTTCTCTTCCTCTCTCTCTCTCTCTCATCTCCCCTTTCTTCTTCTTCTTCTCCCTCCCCTTTCCTTTCATCCCTTTCTTTTCCTTTCTCTCTCTCTTATAATATAATTCTCTTTGTTTCACCTTCTCACACTTTCACCATTTCCCCCCTTTTCCCCCTCATTTCATCATCATATCCTCTCTCTGTTCCCCTCCTCCTCCCTCCTCCCTCCTCCTCCTCCTCCTCTCTCACTCTCTCTTTTACCTTTTATCCCTCTTTCTTCTTCTTCGTCTCCGTATCTTTCTCTCTTGTCTTCTTGTCTTTTTTTCCTCGTTGCGTCCTGATGCAGAATGGAATGTTCTATACTAGTTATGTAAGTACTTTTCTCTGTCATTAACCTCTAATGTGCCTTTCTTCTTCTTCATCTGTCTCTCTTCCTTTCTTTCTCTCTGTCACCTCTTCCCTTCCTTTCTTTTTCTTTTTTTCTTTTTTATTCCTGGAGACACTAAAGTATTTGCTTCTGTTTTTCGCCCCTCTCATCTCCGCTGCCAAACTAGTTACATAAGCAGAAAGTGAGAACATTGAAACTGATTTTTTTGGGTTTTTTTTCTGTATTTCATTAAAAAAGGACAAAAAACAGAAATAAATGTGAGTTTTTAAGCTGGATTTGACTCCATATGTGTCAAAAAACTCTACAGAAAAGCATCAATGAGCCTCTAATTTATAGATATGAAGTTTAAGTGGAAGATGGGAAGCTGCGATAATCAATTATTTTCATTATAAATTAATCCGCCAGTTATTTTCCCCACTAATCAATCAGAAATTTTGTCTATAAAATGATAAACAAGCAACATTATGAAAAGTTTACCTTATGAAATGTCTTATTTTGTCATAAAAAACATCAAAAACTCAAAGATATTTTACATTTCTATCATGTTTGGTCTATATTTTCAATGGAAGACGCTTTAAACAGAGCAGATGGAACCAGACAGGAAGTCATAGGGCCTTAAAAACGCCTGGTCAATTTTCAAAATAAAACAACCTGTACAGACTCCAGAAATTAATTTATTATTATTTCTTAACTGCACAACGTCATCGCCAGGTAAGGAGGTAAGGACAGAAAGAAGGAAGGAAGGACAGAAGGAAGGATGGAAAGATGGAGGGAAGGGAAGAAGGACGGATGGAAGGAAGAAAAGAAGGAAGGATGGAAAGATGGAGGGAAGGGAAGAAGGACGGATGGAAGGAAGAAAAGAAGGAAGGATGGAAAGATGGAAGAAGACAGAAGGAAGGAGGGATGACAGGAGGGAAAGAAGGAAAAGAAGACAGGAAGGAAAGATGCAGGGAAAGAGGGAAGAAAGGGGGGAAGGACAGAAGGAAAGATGAAAGAAAGGAAGGACAGAAGGAAGAAAGGAGAGATGGAAAGATGGAGGGACGGAAAGAAGGAAAGAAGGAAGGAAGGAGAGATGGAAAGATGGAGGGAAGGAAAGAAGGACAGATGGACAGAAGGAAAGATGGAAAGATGGAGGGAAGGGAAGAAGGACGGATGGAAGGAAGAAAAGAAGGAAGGATGGAAAGATGGAGGAAAAGAGGGAAGAAATAGAGGAAGGACAGAAGAAAGGAGGGATGACAGGAGGGAAAGAAGGAAAAGAAGACAGGAAGGAAAGATGCAGGGAAAGAGGGAAGAAAGGGAGAAAGGACAGAAGGAAGAAAAGAGTGATGGAAAGGTGGAGGTAAGTAAAGAAGGATAGATGGAAGGAAGGATGGATAGAGGGAAGAAATGGAGGAAGGACAGAAGGAAGGAAGAAAGGAAAAGAAGACAGGAAGGAAAGATGGAGGTAAAGAGGGAAGAAAGGGAGGAAGGAAGGAAGGATGGAAAGATGGAAAGAAATAGAGGAAGGACAGAAGGAAGGAGGGATGACAAGAGGGAAAGAAGGAAAAGAAGACAGGATGGAAAGAGGGAAGAAAGGGAGGTAAGGACAGAAGGAAGGAAGGAGAGATGGAAAGATGGAGGAAGGAAAGAAGGAAGGAAGATGGAGAGAAGGAAAGAAGGAAAAGAAGACAGGAAAGAAAGATGCAGGGAAAGAGGGAAGAAAGGGAGGAAGGACAGAAGGAAGGATGAAAGAAAGGAAGGACAGAAGGAAGAAAGGAGAGATGGAAAGATGGAGGGACGGAAAGAAGGACAGAAGGAAGGAAGGAAGGAAGGAGAGATGGAAAGATGGAGGGACGGAAAGAAGGACAGAAGGAAGGAAGGAAGGAGAGATGGAAAGATGGAGGGAAGGAAAGAAGGAAAAGAAGACAGGAAGGGGGAGATGGAGGGAAAGAGGGAAGAAAGGGAGGAAGGACAGTAGTAAGGAAAGAAGAAAGGAAGGACAGAAGGAAGAAATTAGTGATGGAAAGATGGAGGGAAAGAAGGAAGGAAAGGAAGGATGGAAAGATGGAGGGAAAGAAGGAAGAAAGGGAGGTAAGGACAGAAAGAAGGAAGGAAAGAAGGAAAAGAAGACAGGAAAGAAAGATGCAGGGAAAGAGGGAAGAAAGTGAGGTAAGGACAGAAAGAAGGAAGGAGAGATGACAGGATGGAAAGAAAGAAGGAAAGAAGGAAGAAAGGGAGGAAGGACATTACTACAGTAATTACGGTAGCCACTTGTTTGGATTTGACTGAGCTACCGTAATTACTGTAGTAGCAGCTCAACTTAAAGACGGCTTGCCCAGAGTGTCGTACGCTGGCATCGACGTGCTCGGAGCTAAAAGTCTAAAAGTAGAAACTAAAACAAACTCCAGGAAGTGAAACTATATATTTATGATCCGTTTTTAGTTCGGACAAATTGGTTTTGGAGCCGAGAGCCGAGAGAGGAAGCAGGAAAGTACAGAGACGGACGAACACGTTGGTGGTTTTTGGTGTTTTTATGAGACGTTACGAGCGTCGTCCACGTGCCGACTCACTAAAGAGCTTAAAGGACATCTGTTTAGGGAGGAAGGAAGGAAGGAAGGAGGTAAGGGAAGGAAAGACAGGAGGAAGGACAGAAGGAAGGAAGGAAGGAAGGAGGTAAGGGAAGGAAAGGCAGGAGGAAGGACAGAAGGAAGGAAGAAAGGGACGGCGGAAGGAAGGAAGGAAGACAGGGAGGGAGGGAGGAAGGAAGGAAGGAAGGAGGTAAGGGAAGGAAAGGCAGGAGGAAGGACAGAAGGAAGGAAGAAAGGGACGGCGGAAGGAAGGAAGGAAGGAAGACAGGGAGGGAGGAAGGAAGGAAGGAAGGAAGACAGGGAGGGAGGAAGGAAGGAAGGAAGGAAGGAAGGAGGTAAGGGAAGGAAAGGCAGGAGGAAGGACAGAAGGAAGGAAGAAAGGGACGGCGGAAGGAAGGAAGGAAGGAAGACAGGGAGGGAGGAAGGAAGGAAGGAAGGAAGACAGGGAGGGAGGAAGGAAGGAAGGAAGGAAGGAAGGAGGTAAGGGAAGGAAAGGCAGGAGGAAGGACAGAAGGAAGGAAGAAAGGGACGGCGGAAGGAAGGAAGGAAGGAAGACAGGGAGGGAGGAAGGAAGGAAGGAGGTAAGGGAAGGAAGGAAGGAAAGGAGGGAGGAAGGACAGAAGGAAGGAAGAAAGGGACGGAGGAAGGAAGGAAGGAAGGAAGACAGGGAGGGAGGAAGGAAGGAAGGAAGGAAGGAAGGAAGGAGGTAAGGAAGGAAGGAAGGAAGGAAGACAGGGAGGGAGGAAGGAAGGAAGGAAGGAAGGAGGTAAGGGAAGGAAAGGTGGGAGGAAGGACAGAAGGAAGGAAGAAAGGGACGGAGGAAGGAAGTAAAGAGGGGAGGGAAGGGAAGGGAAGGAAGGGAGGAAAGGAAAGGAAAGAAGGAAGGGATGAAGGAGGGAGGAAGTAAGAAAGGGGGAAGGAAGGAAAGGTCTGCTCTGAACACCTGATCAATGGCATTGATTTAGCTCCTCAGATCAGATCCCAGGTTCACCTAACCCGACCTGAAACCTTCCTCTCCTTCATCTTCCTCTCTGATCGATGAGTAACTTCCCTTTTTTTAAAATCCTCTGAAGCTGTTAAAGGATTTCTTACTTTTGCTTTGGATCAAATTTCACAAGAACTTTAAAAGACGAGATAAAAGACGAGATTAACCCTTAAACAGCCCTCACTAGTTATGTCATTTGCACCTAAAGTAAGTAAGGAAGGAAGGAAGGAAAGAAGGAAGGAAGGAAAGGAGGGAAGAAGGAAGGAAAGGAGGAAGGAAGGGAAGGAAGGAAAGGAAGGAGGGAGGAAGGAAGGAAGGAGGAAGGAAGGAAGGTAGGAAGGAAAGGAGGGAAGAAGGAAGGAAAGGAGGGAGGAAGGGAAGGAAGGGAGGAAGACGGAAGGAAAGGAAGGAGGGAGGAAGAAGGAAGGAAATGAGGGAGGAAGGAAGGGAGGGAGGGAGGGAGGGAGGAAGGAAGGAAGAAAGAAAGGAAGGACAGATGAAGGAAGGAAGGAAGGAAGGAAGAAAGGAAGGACAGATGAAGAAAGGACAGAAGGAGGGAACATTTACCCTAACAGCTGAACTTAGATCTGAGGAAGGAAGGAAGGAAGGAAGGAAGGAAGGACAGAGGAAGGACCCGGGAGGACAACAGGAAGGTTAAAGAGTCTGTATCTCCTGGTGCACGTTGTCTGTTTAAGGGTTAAAGATCTCAAGATACAGATTACATAAGATTACAACTGTATTTATTAAAATGACAAATATATGAACGAACTAATGATGCAGATAGCAACAAGATAAAAAGGTGCAGAAGAAGAAATCGTGGTCCAGTGTCCAGTGATGATTTCGATTCAAAGCTTTGATGCCTCCTAAACGCTCTAAAGCAGGAGGGTCCAAACTCATGGAAGGTGGAAGGGAGGAAGGACAGATAGAAAGATAGAAAGAAGGAAGGAAAGGACGGAGGGAGGAAAGAAAGAAACAAGGAAAGGAGGAAGGAGGGAAGGAAAGAATGGAGGAAGGAAGGAAGGAAGGAAGGGGGAAAGGGAGGAAGGACAGATAGAAAGAAAGAAGGAAGGAAGGAAAGGACGGAGGGAGGAAAGAAGGGAAGGAGGGAGGGAGGAAAGAAGGGAAGGAAAGGAAGAAGGAGGGAAGGAAAGAATGGAGGAGGAAGGAAGGAAGACAGGAAGGAAAGGTGGAAGGAAGGGAGGAAGGACAGATAGAAAGAAAAAAGGAAGGAAGGAAAGGACGGAGGGAGGAAAGAAAGAAACAAGGAAAGGAGGAAGGAGGGAAGGAAAGAATGGAGGAAGGAAGGAAGGAAGGAAGGGGGAAATGGAGGAAGGACAGATAGAGGGAAGGAAGGAAAAGAAGGAAAAGAATAAGGAAGGAAGGAAAGAAAAAAAAGAAGGAGGAGAAGGAAGAGAAGACAGGAATGAAAGACAGAAAGAAGGAAGGAAGGAAGGAAGGGAAAAGAAGACAGAAAGGAAGGAAAGGTGGAAGGGAGGAAGGACAGATAGAAAAAAGGAAAGAAGGAAAGGAGGGAGGGAGGAAAGAAAGAAACAAGGAAAGCAAGAAGGAGGGAAGGAAGGAATGGAGGAAGGAAGGAAGAAAAAGAAGGAGGAGAAGGAAGAGAAGACAGGAATGAAAGACAGAATGAAGGAAGGAAGGAAGGAAGGAAGAAAAAGAAGACAGGAAGGAAGGAAGAGAAGACAGGAAGGAAGGAAGAGAAGACAGGAAGGAAGGAAGAGAAGACAGGAAGGAAGGGAGGAATAAAGAAAGTGTAAATAATGAAGAGTAGAGTTCCAACAGATTCCCACAAACCTAAATCATGACTGAAGCTGTTCTGCATTAGTTTATTGTTTCAGTTCCTGTAACGACCACAAAGCTTGTTTTTATTTTAAATACTCAACACACCAGAAACCATCATTTAGAAGTTACAGTCATCGTAGTGCGACGGCTGGAAAACATAAAACATTCAAACCAAAACACACAATTTGACAAGAAATAAAAAAGAATTAAAGTTCTGTTTCTTTTTTCCTGTTTAACCGCTGGAAGGAGAAACTTTGCTCCGTATGGGTGTCTGTATTCAGAGAGAGCTGAACTCCTGAAGTCCTCGAGTCAAGGAAGGAAGGAAGGAAGGAGGGAGGAAAGGAAGAAGGAAGGAAGAAAATTAGGAAATAAGGAAAGGAGGGATAGAGGAAGGAAAGTAGGGAGGGAGGAAAGAAGGAAGGAGGGAAGGAAGAGAGGAAGAATGAAGGAAAGGAGAGAGGAAGGAAGGATGGAAGGGAGGGAAAAGATGGAGGAAGGAAAGGAGGAAGGAAGAAGGGAGGGAGGGAGGGAGGAAAGGAAAGGAAAGAAGGAAGAAAATTAGGAAATAAGGAAAGGAGGGATGGAGGAAGGAAAGTAGGGAGGGAGGAAAGAAGGAAGGAGGGAAGGAAGAGAGGAAGAATGAAGGAAAGGAGAGAGGAAGGAAGGATGGAAGGGAGGGAAAAGATGGAGGAAGGAAAGGAGGAAGGAAGAAGGGAGGGAGGGAGGGAGGAAGGAAGGAAAGGAGGAAGAAGGAAGGAGCAAGGAAAGGAAATGAGGGAGGGAAGGAAGAAGGAGGGAGGGATGGAGGAAGCAAGGGAGGAAAGAAGGAAGGAGGGAGGAAGGAAGGAAGGAAGGAAAGGAAGAAAATGAGGGAGGAAGGGAGGAGAGAAGGAAGGACAGAAGAAGGAAAGCAGGGAGGGAGGAAAGAAGGAAAGCAGGGAGGGAGGAAAGAAGGAAGAAAAGAAGGAAGGGAGGAAAAAAGGAAGGAAAGGAAGGAAGGAGGGAAGGGGGATAGAAGAAGGAAGGATGGGGGGAAAGAAGGAAGGAAAGGAGGGAGGAAGGAAGCAAGGGAGGAAAGAAGGAAGGAGGGAGGAAGGAAGAAGGGAAGAAAGGAGGAAGGAGGGAAGGGAGGAAGAAGGAAAAAAAGAAGGAAAGGAGGGAAGGGAGGAAGAAGGAAGGAAAGGAGGAAGGAAGAAGGGAGGAAAGGAGGAAGAAAGGAAGGAGGGGAGGAAGAAGGAAAGGAGCGAAGGAGGAAGAAAGGAAGGAGGGGAGGAAGAAGGAAAGGAGCGAAGGAGGAAGCAAGGGAGGAAAGAAGGAACGAGGGAGGGAGGAAAGAAGGATGGAAAGGAGGGAGGAAGGAAGAGAGGAAAGAAGGAAGAGAAGGGGGAGATAAGAAAGAAGGAAGGAGGGAAAGAAGGAAGGAAAGGAGGGAGGAAGGAAGCAAAGGAGGAAAGAAGGAAGGAGGGAGGGAGGAAAGAAGAAGGAAGGAGGGAGGAAAGAAGGAAGGAGGATCATTATAAGCTGTGATTCAAACCAACACAAGCCTCCATCTGTTTAAAGCATTGATTAAAGTGTCGTTGCTTAAGTGGCAATTAAAGGATAATTAAAGTGTAGTTTTATTTTTCTCCCGTTAACAAAAATAAATAAATAATAAAAAAAGCTAAAAACCTGCGATTGTATTTCCTTGATGAATGTAATCCATCATTTTACACCAGACTGCAAAGGTAACGACTCCGCAGCACAACGCTAATTACTGAGTAAGAAATATGAAGCTTTAACTTCCTGCTGGAGACTTTAAACTCTGCTGGAGAGGAAACACTTTCACTATTGCTGCTTCAACCCTCCTAATGTCCTCGAGTCAAGGAAGGAAGGAAGGAAGTAAGGGAGGGAGGGAGGAAGGGAGGATAGAAGGATGAAAGTTTCAGGTGCATGCTGGGAAAGATTAAAACACGGATTCTACTTATATGGGCATGAGGCGGGGCCATGGGTGGAGCGGGGAGGTTGATATGGTTGCGAGGGCTGGATCCCGAGGACATTGGTCAATGAACCTGTCAATCAGGACGTAGCCACGCCCTAATGCATACCCTGCTTTATCGTCACATATAAAATCAGGGAGGCCAAAATGTCACAAATGAACATCATACTGCATTGAAGAAGGCTTTAAACTAGCGATTGAGACCATAAACACATTTTGAAAACGTTTACTGAGGTTAGAAATCAAGTGAGAAGTTGGTGAATTCTCCATTGACTTGTATAGAGACGGTCGCCCCCTGGTGGCCTTTTGATAGAATGCAGCTCTAAGTTACTTCCACGTTGGCCTCATTTCAGAGGACAGGAACTCCCCGCCTGGTCGGGAGATGTTTCCATACTACCTTAAAAGGTATTAAGTACCGATTCCCAGCCCTACCAATACACCACCATCACTTAGTACTACCTTAATAATAAACATAAAGCAGAATTATCACCTATAGTAGAGCTGTTGGTGACTGTGTGCATCTCATTGTCAGAGATAGACGAGCAGCAGGAGCAAAGTTCCTTCAAGCTGTTTTTCTAAGAACAGTGAACGCCTGGTGAGCAGACCTGACCTGCAACTCATAACCGCTGCAAATATTATACATTTTTAATGCAACAGGGACCAAAAGAAAAAAAGAAAAGAAAAAGTGATGCTCATCTTCTCTTCTTTGTGGTAACATCAACTTGTTTTAACCTGTTGTCCTCGAGTCAAGGAAGGAAGGGAGGAAGGAAGGATGGAAGGGAGGAGGAAGGAAAGGGAGGGAGGGAAAGAAGGAAGGAAAGGGAGGGAAAGAAGGAAGGAAGGAAGGAAAGGGGGAAGGAGGAAGGAAAGGAAGGAGGGAAGGAAAGAAGGAAGGGACGAAGTACAGACGGAAGGGAGGAAGGAAAGGGAGGGAGGGAAGGAATGAAGGAAAGGAGAGAGGAAGGGAGGGTGGAAAGAAGGAAGGAAAGGAAGGAGGGAAGGAAAGAAGGAAGAAGGGAAGGAAGGAAGGGAGGAAGAAGGAAGGAAAGGAGGGAGGGAGGAAGGAAGGTAAGGAGGTAAGGAAGGAAGGGAGGAAAGAAGGAAGAAGGGAAAGAATGAAGGGAGGAAGAAGGAAGGAAAGGATGTTTTTCTAAGAACAGTGAACGCCTGGTGAGCAGACCTGACCTGCAACTCATAACCGCAGCACATATTATACATTTTTAATGCAACAGGGACCAAAAGAAAAAGCAATGCTCGTCTTCTCTTTCTTTGTTTCTCTTCTTAACATCGGCGCATGCTAGCGGGTAGAAACTCTTCAAACTGTGAAACAACTGCAGGCGCTTCATAACTTCATCTGACATCTGTTCATATTAATACTGAAGATGTGTTGTATGTAGCATCGTACTCTGATTCTCCTCTGGGACGTTTCACTCATACGATAATGTACAGAAGAAGGAAGGAAAGGAAGGGAGGGAGGAAAGGAGGGAAAGGAGGGAAGGTGGGAGGAAAGAAGGAAGGAGGGAAAGGAGGAAGGGAGGGAAGGAAGGAAGGGAGGAACAAGGAAGGAAAGGAGGGTGGGAGGGAGGAAGGAAGGGAGGAACAAGGAAGGAAAGGAGGGTGGGAGGAATGAAGGGAGGGAGGGAGGGAAGGGAGCAAGAAGGAAGGAAAGGAGGGAGGGTGGAGGGAGGAAGGAAGAAGGAAGGAAAGGAGGGAGGGAGGAAGGGAAGGAAGGAAAGGAGGGAGGAAGGAAGGGAAGAAGGAAGGAAGGGAGGAAGAAGGAAGGAAAGGAGGGAGGAAGGAAAGAAGGAAGGAAAGGAAGTAGGGTAGGAAGTACAGACGGAAGGAAGGAAGAAGGAAGGAAAGGAGGGAGGGAGGAAGAAAGGAAAGGAGGAAGAAGGAAGGAAAGAAAGGAGGGAGGGAGGAAGGAAGGAAGGAAAGAGGGAAGGAAGGGAAGAAAGAGGGAGGGAGGAAGGAAAGGAGGGAGGGAGGGAGGAAAGAAGGAAAGAAGAAGGAAGGATAGGAGGGACGGAGGGAGGAAAGGAGAGAGGGAGGGAAGGAAGGGAGAAAGAAGGAAGGAAAGGAGGGAAGAAGGAAGGAAAGAAGGTAGGAAGGAAGGGAGGAAGAAGGAAGGAAAGGAGGGCGGAAGAAGGAATGGAAAGGAGGGAGGGAGGAGGGAGGGAGGAAAGGAAGGAAGGAAGGAAGGAAAGGACGATCCACTCATACGATAATCTACAGCGTCCATAAATTACTAATTCATCCCAGGTGGGAATCGGCACACGGCTACAAACACAAATCGCCCGTCACGTTGAATTTAAAGCTCGTTCAGCCGGAGTTAAATTTGATTTGTGAAGTAAGGAGGGCAGCAGAGCTTTTAAACACTGTCCTATTGAGCCCACCCCCCCCCCCCCCCACCCCACCCCCCCCCACCTCCCCACCCCTCTTTCTGTAAAGCTGCGGTAATGATTGCTCCCAGTGGGATGACGCTAAGTACCTCTGCTGCATGCGGCGGAGGAGGCATCGGCGTTGTTGTGCTCCTAATGTGAACACAAACACACTTCCTCTTTTTGCACCTACAGTAAAGTACAGTCGAGTCTTCTCATTTCTCTTTTTCTCACTCTGCTGGCAGCGACTTCGGCTTCTTTGCCAGTTTTCTTGAAGTTTGATTCCTGACTTCTTCTTCTGGGTTTTTCTCCTTCTTCTTCTGCAGGCTCCAGCTCCCATGGCTTTCCCCATGACCACACCGCAAGTGCCTGTGTATGGAATGGTGAGTCAAACCCCGAAATACAGAGCAGTGCAATCAATCAATCAATCAATCAATCAATCTTTATTTGTATAGCGCCAAATCACAACAAAGTTATCTCAAGGCACTTTCCACATAGAGCAGGTTCTAAACCGAACTCTTCAGGTTTTAACTTTAAAGAGACCCAACATTCCCACATGAGACACAGTGGCAAGAAAAAAAACTCCCTTTTAACAGGAAGAAACCTCAGAACCAGACTCAGAGTGGGAGAACATCTGCCTCGACCGGTTGGGGTTGAGAGGAGAGAAAGGAAGAGGAGTAGGGAGAAGAGAGAGAGGAAGGAGAGAGGAGGGAGAGGAAGGAGAAGAGAGAGAGGAAGGATAGAGGAGAGAGAGGAAGGATAGAGGAGAGAGAGAGAGAGAGAGAGAGGAAGGAGAGGAGAGAGAGGAAGGATAGAGGAGAGAGAGGAAGGATAGAGAGAGAGGAGGGAGAGGAGAGAAAGGAAGGATAGAGGAGAGAGAGGAAGAGGAGGAGGGAGAGGAGAGAGAGGAAGGATAGAGGAGAGAGAGGAAGGATAGAGGAGAGAGAGAGAGAGAGGAGGGAGAGGAGAGAGAGGAAGGATAGAGGAGAGAGAGGAAGGATAGAGGAGAGAGAGAGAGAGAGAGAGAGGAAGGATAGAGGAGAGAGAGAGAGAGAGAGGAAGGAGAGGAGAGAGAGGAAGGATAGAGGAGAGAAGCAAAATGAAAATCAACAATGAAGCTTGAAGGTCCGGGACTGGAATCTGTCATCCGGACGTCTACAGGCCCAGATTACCTGTGAGACCAGAAAGCACAGACAACTCCAGGGAAGAAGTTTAGCTTATTGAATGCATTAATAGTACATGAATGTTAATGGATATAGATGGATGGATAGAGAGAGAGAGGGAGGAGGAGAGAGGAGCCCAGTGCATCATGGGAGTCCCCCGGCAGTCTAAGCCTATAGCAGCATAAGCTAAGAGCTCTAAGAGCCCTAACGATAAGCTTTATCAAAAAGGAAAGTTTTATGCCTACTCTTAAATGTGCAGTGCATAGGTGCAGAATATTAAAGAAGTGGACATAAATAAAGTTTATAGTTTTTCTGCCTCCTTTGGATGTCAGCTTCTACTTTATGTGGCTTTTCCTCACTTGTTTTTTCCTTCTTCGTGCCCCCCTCCCTTTTTTAGGTCCCTCCCCAGATGGGTCAGATGGGCGGGGTACCAGTGATGGCTCCTCAGCCAATGATGTACAACCAGCCTGTTCTCAGACCCACTAACCCCTTCGCACCCATGCCCGGAGCCCAGGTCAGACACACTTTAAAATATAATATCCTTTATTTTAAACATTCATACACAGACAAAAACATACTACATCTTTGTAAGAACTAATAATGTCTCTCAAAAGGGTTGAAAATGTAATAAAACCTAAAAATGCAATATGTTTCTTTTTTGCTCAGTAATAAACATAAAGCAGAATTATCATGTTTTTGAAAGTGTTGACAATAAATATAGAATTATAAATGTAGAATTTAAAATAGAGCTATAGCATTGGGTTGCTCAGCTAGGTGCATATTGATATATTTAAATATGTTGTAACCAAAGAGTGTGCATGTAATATTTTATGTTCATGTATGATAAGCATGTAAATATATAAATATATATTATATTCTGAAGAAAAAAACCAAAACAAGCAGAATATCAGAGAAATAAAAGAACGACTAAAAAACAGTTATTCAAAAACTTGTATAAGACCATACAATATTAGACCAACAAGTTATTTTACATAATTTGGCATAGTGTAATCATGCTGTATATCCCAATAAGAAGAGAACCAATAGTATGTTTTATGTTTTGACTGCGAGGCGTAATCAGGGACAGATTTTTGTCTAATTTGTTGCATCATAAATTCTGCAGTCAGCCACCAGGGGGCGATAGAGATGCTTTGGCTTCACTTTAGGGGAGCTGTCATGACGTCCGTATTTATATACAGTCAAAGATGGATTTTCTTCCTTTTATTTATATATATAGTTTTTTTTCCTTTATTAGTCCCAAAATGTAGCATGAATGTTTTTTTTTCTTTCTATCTTGATATCCTATCTGCAAGTTTATACCAAAAATAGAAAGAGCATCAATAATAGGAATAAATAACGATCAATGATAAGTAAGGACACGAGCAATAAAACAATAGTAGTAAAAAATATAGTCTGTTTTTAACACTTTTGTTCATACATAGCTCCAAAGCAGCTTTCATTAAATTGGTAGAATGACAATTTTTCTCCTCTTCTTTGTTTCTTCCGCTCTCTTCAGATGCAGTTTATGTAATCCAGTCAGGGGGGGAAAGCCGAGTGCCAAAAGCGACAAACAAACAAACAGCAGAAGAAGAAAAACACACAAGAGGACGATCACAACGGAGGACGGAGGGAAATGATTTGATCAAGTTAAAAAACGACTTAAGAGACGGACAGACAGACGACAAGATAAACCAACCCACACCAAAAAAAACAACAAGAAGACGGAAAGATGAGGAGAAGATGACCCCAAGAGGACGGAGGGAGGGATGGATGGATGGATGGATGGAGGGGAGGGGGAGGGGGGCGGGGTCCTGTCTGGTCGTGGTCTGAAACAACTCCTCACAAACATGCATGAGTGTGTGTATCTGTGTGTATCTGTGTGTGTGTGTGTGATGCTACTTTCTGTTATATTTGTGTTTTTAAAAACCCAATCGATGGAGTTGATGTTTCATGAGATGGTGGAATAAAGGACGAGAAAGAAAGAGAGAGAGAAAGAAAGAAAGAAAGATGGAGAGAATAAGGAGAGGGGAATGGAGGAAATCCTACCTCTTGGTTTTTCCAGTCAGATTGTATCTACAGTTTATATCTGACTGCTGTTGAGAGTCTCAGCTGCAAGAATTAGCTTTATTTCATACTGGTGCTATTTTGTCTCCTCCGGGCTACTGTAGTGCACCCGAAACGGCAACTTGGGAGCATTTAGTAGAGGACGAGAGTTTGTTTAGTGTGTGTGTGTGTGTGTGTGTGTGTGTTTCAGGTTTGTGTGCAGTTATTTCAGACAACACCTTCGCAAACCGACCCTTCACTCCAACCCCTCCCATCTTTTATTCACCAACCAAAATCCAAATCAGTGAGAGATTTAGAGGCGAATCCTCTCCGAGTGTGTTTCCTGTAGTTTTTTTTCCGCTCTGTTTGATGGAAAGGGGGAGGGGGGGGGGGGGGGGGGGTATATCTTTGTAATTTTTTTTTTTCAATCTGTTCTCCTTCTTGCAACCTCTCCTGTGAATGAATGTCCTGATGGAATATATATCGGGGCTTTTTGTTGTACAGCGATTTGTTTTTGAAACCATTTGTTAATATAGTAGTTCAGCGTTTTTGTTGTTTTATTGGAGTTTAAAAAAAAAAAAAAAAAGCTCACATCTTTTTTGCTCATACTGCGTTCATTTCTCCTCTTAAAGATACAGATACACACAAGATACATACAGGGGTTAGTGTCCATGTGGGCCCCAAAAGGGTTAAAATTGGGCTGCAAATATGGGCCCCATGTGGGTTTGTCCACAGTTTCCATGGTGGCCCCATTTTCCACCAATGGGCTTTAACTGGGTGAAATCCATATATGGTCAAACATATGGGGTCAGGATGGACCTTTTAGCCAACCCACATGGGCTTCACATGTGGACCCCAAATGGGTTCAATTTAGGCTGCAATATGGGTTCCATGTGGGTTTGTCCACAGTTTCCATGGTGGCCCCATCTGCCCCCAATGGGCTTCAACTGGGTGAAATCCATGTATGGTCAAACATATGGGGTCAGGATGGACCGTAAAATGGGGCCCATTTTGGCAACCCACATGGGCTCCACATGTGGACCCCAAATGGGTTCAATTTAGGCTGCAATATGGGTTCCATGTGGGTGAGATCCATGTATGGTCAAACATATGGGATCAGGATGGACCTTAAAATGGGGCCCATTTGGCAAACCCACATGGGCTTCACATGCGAGCCCCAAAAGGGTTAAATTTGGGCTGCAATATGGGTCCCATGTGGGTTTGTCCACGGTTTCCATGGTGGACCCACCTGCCCAAATGGGTGAAATCCATGTATGGTCAAACATATGGGATCAGGTTGGACCTTTTAGCCAACCCACATGGGCTTAACATGCGGGGCCCATATAATTTGCCCTGTTTATGTCTATGCCTGCTTAGCCCACTTTACATCCCTTATGGGGCTCATACAGTCAGCCAATGTGGGCTTCAAATGTGGGGCCCATACAATTTGCCCAGTTCATGCCCATACCCCACATAGCCTGAATTTAACCCACATGAGGCCCACATGGACTTGCTAGCACGGTGCAGATGCGTCTAAACTGTCTTTACAACATATTAAAATATTTTTCTTGAGGTTTGGTCACACCAGAAAGGGTCCGAACATAAATCATCCTACATCACATCAGCTCTCCCAGCTCCCTTTCTACTTTTCCCCGTTGCATTTTTGTTCTCCGGATTGTAAATAATTTAATAGAATAAAGAGTTACTGAAGTGGGAAAAGAGTCTTGAGCTAATCTTGTTAGTTAGTAAGCTTGTTAGTTTTGCACAATAAAGGAATTACTGTATTTCTACCATCAACTCCTCTTTCATAAACGTCTCCAGCAGAGGTTTTTGGAGTCCCGTGTCCAGACTTGCTTGCTACTAGTTAATGGCACAACGTTAGATAGCAAAAGTTGAACCTGATGTAAAAGCATGGATTTACCTCCATGTGGGACTTAATCTACTGATCACAGTGATTCCAACAGAAGTCGACAGTGTTTTTTAAAGTGCTGGTGTGACCGGACCTTGACAGTTTTTGCTGCTTTAACTCTCGGCAGAGTCTAAAACGACTGACGTGTTGATTCGTCAATGCTAAAGAGACAACAGGGTTTCCGTTAGCATACATCGCCCGTTAGCTTCTTGTTAGTGCCTGGGTTGACCTGTGTGTATCTGTTCTTTTTTGTCTTCATCGGCTCACCGACCAGATTCAGACATAAAAAAAAAAAGGTTTCTAAAAGGAGCTTTTTTCATTCGGAACAAGCTATTGGCAGATCTACATTGATGTGCCAATGATTGATGACAGCAGCACTGAGTCAGTGAGTTAAACGTTACTGAATCAAATTCATTTTAAATTGCACTGAGTCAAAGTTGAGTGGCTTTAAAGTGCGACTCTTGCCAGACGACACTGACCTTTTATTGGCATCAATCTCGCTCCGTGGTTCCAGGAAATTTTTAAGGGATCGAATTTGGACTTTTTGTAAGACGTCATGGTCATTCCTCAGCCAAAGCATCCGTCGCCATGATTTTTGACTGTTGGTATTTTTTTTTTTTTTTTGGGTCATCATACGTTTTCGTGAGTGTTCACAAAGTATGTGTGTATGTTTTCCATTGAGGGCTATTTCTGAGGGTCAAAGTGTGTCAAATTTTGAGCCAAATTTGAGCCAGCGAAGTTTGACACGACACGTGGTTGTTTTTTTGTGTTTGTAAAATCGAATTTTGTTGCAAAATGCACATGCAAGAATTTTGCACTGAAGTGACTATCCTGCCGTAGCGGAGCTGTCGCCAGTTTTCTCTGGTGTGAAAAAGAAAGGAGATTTGAAAGTTTGTAGAGATAGTTTGGGGGTTTTACGAGAACAAGTTTTGTCTTTAATCTACCAGCCACTTTTGGCAGGTAACTAAAAATTTTATTTTCCTGCCATTCTAACAAATGAACTTGAATCTTTTTGTAATCCCGTCCCACCCACATCGGTCCCAATCCAGCGTCTACATCCCAACCATCAGTAATAATCCAGTTGTATCGCATCCATCACCCCACTCTGCTGTGAAATCTCTAGACTCTTGCTTCGGTCTCTCAAATCTGTCTAGTCGGTCTTTCTCTAGAATGCTTTTTTAGCCTGCTTCGTCACTGTTTGGTATGTGTAGATATGTAGAGAAAAAAAAAGAAAATAGAAAAAAAACATATAGTAATGATAACCAGTTTCTGTCTAGATTGTCTGCTCACACCCATCACTGTTGGATAAGTAATGCTCTTAGTCGCTTCTTGTTGCGGTCTTGTGTTAGCTTTAGACTCTCTTCATCGTATCCTCCTCCTCCTCCTCGTAGAAAAACCTCCCGCTATAGCCCCCCCCCCCCCCATCCCCCACCTCATCCAATCCGCTGCCAGTGTCTAGTAACTATAGCTCTATTATCTCTCTTGGTGTCTCTTGTCTTTTAGCTGTAAACCTTTCGGAGGCTCTCAGGCTTTTGTGGTTCGCTTTTTCTCTAGCTTTTTAGTGCGCACTTTCTCCTTCGACGTTAGCATCGCTCCGGGTGTCCGGTAGATAAGGTCCTTGTCTTTTTTTCCTCCTTTCCCCTTCCCTTTCCCTACCATGTCTCGACAACATCGACCATCTCCGCCTCTTGTAAAATGATGTCAGCAGCCCACAATCGGCCTCTGATTGGACCTAGACGGCGAATCGCACGCGTCGGTATCCAGGTCGGAGAGACTACTATATTAGCACTAGCCACTTTGGCGTGGTCCACCAGCCGTTGTGCAGGGGTACATCTCAGTGAAAAAAAAAATCTGAATGGTTGGAGAGTTGTGGCATTTTCTAGTATTGGTACAGTTGAACAAAGCTCCAAGTTAGAAAGGAAATCTTTTAATTTAATTCTTTGGTTTTCGTGCCAAATCTTCTCCGAAAGAAGTTTGTTCATGGAGCTCAAAATCTCTTTTCTCTCCAAGGTTTTAAACAAAAGGTACCTTTCCTTTTTTTTTTCTTCCTTTTGGCTTCGAGCTTGAACAATCATAAAACTATTCTCTTAATGGGTGTCTGTGCTTTTTTGGCACTAAAGTGACTTCTATTAATGGTTCTTTATTTTTTGGGATTTACTGTCTCTAATCTGGTGTGATGAATTTTGCACTTCGGAGAAAAAAAAAGAGACGTTGATCTCCAGGAATCAGGTCATCACCACTCATGGATCTGTAAAATAAAGATAAAGACCTTTTAGTTAGTTGGGTAATAAACTCCTCAGAATTCATTACCAGTTAAATGAGTGCCAGGATTTTCATTATATTCTTAATGAAGGTGAAATAAAATGGTATAAAAGCTGTTTATCCAGTGAACACAGCTCTGAAATCTGTCCGCCAATCCTTTCCACCCATTGTTCCTTTTTTTTTATTTTATATATAATGAATTTTCTCTGCATGGAATCCAGCCTTTGCTTGTTGCTATGAGGTTTTTCTTTGTCCGTGTGTCTCAAGTGGTTTTTCCGAAATTGGTCAAATGTTTGGGTAGGGGGGGTTAGAGGGTTAGGGGTTAGGGGAGGGAGAGACTAACTGTGGCTTTTGAGTCTCATAAACGTCTTCTCGGCGTCGATTTTAACTGCCAGTTGATTATTATTATTACTACAGCTTTATCACGTTGGTCGTTACGGTATTCAATCGAAGGAGGGGGGGAAGGGCGGTTTTGGCCGAGCATGCGGGCGGGGGAGGGGGCGCTCTTTTTTTCAGCAAGTTTTTTTTTTCCAGTACAACCACTGTTTCTTCTGATGTTGGCCATTTGGGCTGTCTCGTAATAGTTCTTTTCTCTCGCCCAAATTGTCGGATCAGACCAGACGACCGACCTCGTGGGGCTACGTTACCAAGGTTCTCTCGACTTTTTTTTTTTTTTCTTTTCTTTTTTTTTTTTTTAACAAGCTGCTACCGCCATTCTCTACCGCATCGTTGTAGCATGAATATAGGTGGAGATGGATAAAATCTTGATGTCATATACAAATTACTGTCCTCTTGCGAAAGGCCAAGTGTAATCGGTCGTATCAGAGAGAAGAGAAGACCCCCCCCCCCCCTCTCTCTCTCTCTCTGTCAAGCCATCTCCCTCTCTTTTCGGGAATCGGCGAGTGCATGGTTGTACCGTTGTCGATGTTTGTTGTACCCCTTCCTCTCTTAAAAAAAGCATGATATGACAGTGATGATGATGATGATGGTGATGGTGATGATGATGATGATAAACTCTCTCTCCTCTCTTGTTGTCTTTTGGGGTTTTATTAAAATTAAAAATGCGTTGTCTGTCGTCTGTCAGGCAAACCGAGACGAGGTGAAGAGAGGGGGCGAAGGCGAAGATGGATCAGTCTTTCTTGACCCGATCATTTTGCCGTCCACGACAGCAGGGTTTCATTACTTTTTTCGTCGGACTGAATCCGACAGCTGTTTTTCGGCTGTCGATAAACGAGCCACTGTAGCAAAAACAAGAGCGCCAAATTTTTTTTTTTTTTGCGTGCGTGTGTTTGAGTGTGCGTTACCTTTTTTTTTTTTTTTTTTCTTCCCAAAGATGTCACATTTGTTACTTGGAGCACATGGCACCTCAAATAGGCAAACATGTGCTTTTTGGATTCTCTGATGTTTTTTGGCGCCATCTGCAGGCCGCTATGTGCGTTACAACAAAAAACGAAAGAAAAAAAAAAAAAAAGCAACCTCCATGAAACAAAACGAAATCAGTGAAAACCGAAGAGAGGCTGTTTAATTAATTAACCTTCCTGTCGTCCTCCCGGGTCAAATTGACCCTGTCTGTTTTGACTGTTCCTTCCTTCCTTCCGTCCTACCGTCCTTCCTTCTCTCTTTTTTTTACATCCTATCTCTTTCCACCCTTCCTTTTTCCTTCCTCCATCCCCCTTCCTTTCTTCCTTCCTACCTTCCTTCTTTCCTCCTTCCCTCCTGCCTCCCTTCTTTCCTCTATCCTTCATCCTTCCTTCATTTCCTTTCCTCCCTTCCTTCCTTCCTTCTTCCTCCTTACCTTCCTCTTCTCGTTTCTCCCTCCCTCCCTCCCTCCCTTCCTTCCTTCCTTCCTTCCATCCTCCCTCCTTTCCTTCCTCTTCTCCTTTCTCCCCCCCTTCCTTCCCCCCTTCCCTTCCTTCCATCCATCTTCCCTCCTTTCCTTCCTCCCTCCTTTCCTTCCTCTTCTCCTTCCTCCTTCCTTTCCGTCCTCCTTCCCTCCCTCCCTTCCTCCCTCATTTCCTTCCTTCTTCCCTTCCTTCCTTAACTCGAGGACAACAGGAGGGTTAACAGATAAATTTCCCTCTTTCGTTTTCTTTTCTTTTTGTTCTTTTTGGTTGTTTTTTTTTTATCAATGAGTCGGTGTGCGTTGAATTATAAATAAAAAACGATCTCTTGTGCACGTTCTGTTTTTTCTACATCTGTGTTTTTTGGTAAGAAAACCCTCGGATTGCTGCCTCACTTATTCTGTATATAGAGAAATACACACATTCACACTCACACATCACACACACACACACACACAAGAGCTTAAATTACATACTCTCATAATCCTGCAACTTGCATTATTGTTCATTTACTCTTTTTATTTTTTTATTTTTTTTTGGTTGTTTTATTTTGAAAAGATATTAGCGTTATTACAGCAAACAGCAGTATATAGGTATAATTACTCAGCGGGGGCGGGGGGGGGGGGGGGGGGGGGGGGGGTGGGGGGGGTTAAACAGACAGACCATGCAGATTTCGAGGGCTGCAGACCTTTTCCCCGTTACATCAGGATCAGCCATTTTGAATTCTTCAATGATGCCAAATGTTTTTGTTTTTTTTTGAGCAGAGTACACCTTTTAAAAAATCTGTCTCTCTCTGTTTTCTCTTTCTTCTTCTTCTTCCCCTTCTCCTCCACCCCCCACCCCCCTCCTCTCCTCCTCTCCCTCTCTCATCTCTTTGTACATTTTTTTCTATTTATTTAAAAGCAGAAATATATGGATTGTATCGAGCATGGAAAGGCTAACAAAATGTTACAGTTGAAAAATGAAAAAATCACTTCAAGGCTTTTATTTTACAGCAAGTATATTTGTTTTATTGTGTAGGGATTTTGTTTTTTTTTCTTTTCTTCTTTTTTTCTTTCTTTTTTTTTTGTTTTTTCTTTTTCTTTTTTTTTTGGAAATAAAAAGTCATTTTCCATTCCTAAAGTTTGTCTCTGTTTCTGTTTCTTGTTCCTTTTTAAAATGATCAGATGATAAAAAATTCAAGTCCTTGAAATGTCAAACAGCGTTATCCTCCTGATTCCTAATTGCGTCGCCGGAGGCTCCGAGAGTGTTTTCTTTCATTCCAATGAGATCTCGACCCAGGTTTTAACTCATCCAGAATGTATTTCAACACTTTTATATTTACAGACTCTCCAGTTACTTTTAAACATTGTTTATCCTGCAAAGAGTCAGAGCTGAAATCTGTCAGCCTTCCTGCATGTTAAATACTCAGCTCCCTTCCTTCCTCCCTTCCTTCTTTCCTTCCCTCCTTCCTCCTTCCCTTCCTTCTTTCCTACCCTCCTTCCTTCCCCCTTTCCTTCCTTCTTCCTCCCTTCCTTCCTTGACTTCTCATGTCTGTTTTCCCTCCTTAAAACCTTCGTGTCGTCCTCCCGGGTCAAACTGACCCCGTCTGTTTTAACTGTTCCTCCCTTTCTTCCATCTGTCCTTCCTCCCTCCCTCCTTCTCTCTTTCCTTCCTTCCTTCCTCTTTTCCTTTCTTCCGCCCTCCTTCGTTCTTTCCTCCGTCCTTCATTCCTTCCTCCCTTCTTTACTTCCATCCTTCCTTCCTCCTTAGCATGTATTTACCTCCTCCCTTCCTTCTTTCCTTCCCTCCTTCCTACTTTCCTTCTTTCCTTCCATCCTTCCTACCTCCCTCTCTTCCCTCCTTCCTCCCTTCCTTGCTTCCTTCCTTCCTCCCTCCCTTCCTTCCTTGACTCGAGGACAACAGGAGGGTTAAAACCTGTTTTCACAGCAGACTGGATGACTTGTCAAAGCAGGAAAATCACAGGTCTTCTAATGACGCTGATTAACGATGAGTCCCAGTGAAACAGCTAAATGGGATTCAGCCGTCACACGTTTATTATTATCCACTGTCACAACATTTCCATTGAAAAAGGCTTAATCTTTAGATAATTTAAGTAAACTTAAATTAGTGGATTCATTCTCCAGTCTGCAATACTCAAAATATACAATTTTAATGCAGATTTTAAGGTGTAATTGTAATGACGTGGCTGAATAACAAGATAATTATTAGAATCAGGTGAGTCTCAGAGTATTTAGATACCTAAAAACATGCAGGACAGTAGCTCTACAACAATATAAAACCTAACCAAACATCATCTTCTAGCTAAGTCCTCTTTAAACTGTTGACATATTAACAACTGAGAAGCTGTCTGAGAGCATTTCCCACTACACTACGTAATGATGATGGGAAAAACTTGTTGCTGCTGCTTCACCAAAACTCCAACGTGCAATAATTACATCTCATTTCCAGCGAGGTAGTTACTGTTTTTCCTGTGTTTTGTGTTCACCTGCGAGGCGACACAAACACCTGCGTTATCCCCGCTTGTTTTGACACGCTGACCTAAAACAGCCCGATGTGACGATGTGATGTGAGTCCCTCTCTGTTATTACAGCGACTTTAATGCTCACCACACTGAGAGGATTTAAAAAGCTGGTTCCCACCTCCTGACTCCCACTGAGCTCATGATAATGAAAAACCATGTTGCGCAATCACATCAAGGGGCTTTTCACAGATAGATGCCCAAAGCGAGGGGGGGGGGGTGATGATGGTCGTATTTCAGGGGGGTTTTGTTGGGACTTTGTTAAAGAATATATCACTCAAAATGAACTGCACCTGACAAACAGCAGTGTTTTATCTTTAGTGAATAATTCATTGTCGTTACCACCTGCAGTCGATGGGATGAAAGAGATTTTGGCACAAAAATATATCAACCAAACCTTTAAAAAAAAAAGAAAAAAGCCTTTTAGTAGTTTAACCTGCTGATAAACACATTGAGTTTGCCTGCTACTATAAAAAGCGACAGTATATTGACTCCTTGTAGTAGCCAATAATGTAATAATGGCTGATAATGTAATAATTTTGCCTGTTTTTTAACCCTTATATACCATTCAGGGACCAAATTTACCCATTTTTTACATTTGAAAGCTATATACACATTATTTATGCTAGGCGAGGCTAAGCTAATCATCTCCTGGCTAAATATTTACCTCAGACACATGAGATGGACTTCCATGCTATAACTATTTCTTGGCCTGAGTTTAACCGTCTAGCTAGCAGTGAAGAAACAGCCACAACAACACACAACTTCCTGTAAAACCACTAAACTTGTTATTAGCACATTTTTGATTGTGTAGGCCTACAGAGTAAAAAAACAAGAAACAACATTGTAGTTTTTTAGCTTTAAACATGTTTGGTAGGTGAATTGTTGAAGTTTGGACAAGCTAGTGACATACAGTATTAGCCTTTATGCTAGGCGAGGCTAAGCTAATAATCACCCAGCTAAATACTTACCTCAACTGTCAAGCTAGCAGTGAAGAAACAGCCACAACTTCCTGTAAAACCACTAAACTTGTTAGTAGCACATTTTTGATTGTGCACAGAGTAAAGAAACCAGATACAACATAGCAGTTTTTTTTTTTTTTTTTAGCTTTAAACATGTTTGGTAGGTGTATTTTTCAGCTTTGGACAAGCTAGTGACATATTAGCCTTTATGCTAGGCGAGACTAAGCAAATCACTTCCTGGCACTAATTTGACCCATATTAGAGTGGTATTGATTTTCTCATTTACTGCAACTATTAAGTCAACTAAAATGTCAAACTGTTGGTCAAAAGCACCAAATTAAAGCCTGCAAGTACAACAACTTTGAGCACAGCGTTGTCTTTTTGGATTCCTGCCAACATTCAGCAGCACATAAATACAAATGGACCCAAACCAGTATTTAAAACCTTTCATCTGTTGCACACTTGTAGATTTTAAATTAAGGTCTTTGAATACTTTCTGAATCCACGTTTATAAATAGAAATATATAAATAATTGACTGATGAACAACATACAGCTGAAAGTGTGTGGACACTCGTGTGTTTCCAGCTTTGTGGCAGCAGTTTGGAGAACGACCTTAAATTTTTACTATTTCTACAATGTGACACCGTCTGAAAAGCCTTCCTCCCTTCCTTCCTTCCTTCCTTCCTCCCTTCCTTCCTTCTGTCCTTTCTTCATTCTGTCCTTCCTCCCTTCCTTCTTTCTGTCCTTCCTTCCATCATTCTGTCCTTCCTTCCTTCCTGCCTCCCCTCATTACTTCCTTCTGTCCTTCCTTCATTCCTTCCATCTTTCCTTCCTTCCTTCATTCTGTCCTTCCTTCCTTCTGTCCTTCCTTCCTCCCTTCCTTCCTTTCTTCTGTCCTTCCTTCCATCATTCTGTCCTTCCTTCCTTCCTGCCTCCCCTCATTACTTCCTTCTGTCCTTCCTTCATTCCTTCCATCTTTCCTTCCTTCCTTCATTCTGTCCTTCCTTCCTTTCTTCCTTCATTCTGTCCTCCCTTCCTTCCTTCCTTGACTCATTTAAATGCCTCATTTTTGAGTTAAAGCCTAGAGTTCATCTATAATTTGCAGCTATTTTCATAATTGAATAATTTTTCATGCAATAACATCAAACATTAACTGGTTTCAAGGTGTTAAACTTTGAGAATTTGTTGCTTCTCTTGATCAGTTGATAATCCAGAGATAAGTGCGGGGGAACAGCAACCCTCTAATCAGTTCTGTGTATCAGACTTCTTTACTAAAACAACATTCAGCGTCTCAGCCCCATGTTTTACAGGTCAAATATCCTCCTGGTTCGTCTGGACTTCAGTGGATCCAGCCGTACGAAAACTGACAGAAATCCAGAAGTCGTCGTCGTCATCGTCTTCCTTCCTTCCTTCCTCCCTTCCTTCCTTCCTTCTTTCTGTCCTTCCTCCCTTCCTTCCTTCTTTCTGTCCTTCCTTCCTTCCTTCTTTCTGTCCTTCCTCCCTTCCTTCCTTCCTTCCTTCCTTCCAAAGTATCACCATATTCTGTGTTAGACCTTTTACTTCATTCCAAATTATTTCCGACAGACATCCAGAAGTCGTCGTCAGTCTCCGGCAGCAGCAGGCCTGTATGTGTGTGACAGCGGACGCTCAGCAGGAGGAATGTCAACCCCCCACCTTCAGATAAGCTTTGACAGCTGAGAGAGAGAGAGAGGGAGAGAGAGAGAGAGAGGAGGGAGGTGAACTTCTATTTATATCATTTCTTTTTAACCAGGCTCTTTCTCTTCCTCCTCTTTCCTGAAGGCGACTGCCCCTTCTGGATCGTTCTCTCTCTCTCCTCCAGAAGTTTCTGGAGATACAAACCTGCAGTAATAAGACCAGGAGAGAAACCCGCCAAGGTAGACTGTGAAGAAGAAGAAGAAGAAGAAGAAGAAGCAATCACTCAAACCAACAGGCCAACATGGCGCTGACGTGCTACAACAAAGGCTGTGGGCAGAAGTTTGACGCCGACAAGAACAATGACGGTGAGATCCTGACTGGTGCTTCTAAATAAAGTCTGGGTTTAAAGTTCCTTATTAAGAAGAAGAAGGAGGTTCAGTCAATGGCCGCCACTTAGAAGCATGAAAGAAGCATGTTGGCTTGTTTTAATGGTGTGTGTGCAGTGCTTTGAAATTACACATTTGCTTTGTTTTTCAGGTTTAATTCATAATTTTATGTATCTTAAGTTAAAAAAAGCACAATTTAAACCAACAAAAATCTAATATATATCTGATATTGGAGAAACTGGAGCAAACTTAAAGCTGACTTGTGCTTCTAAATAAAGTCTGGTTTGGTCAGTCTGGGTTTAAAGTTCCTTATTAAGAAGAAGAAGAAGATTCAGTCAATGGCCGCCAGTTAAAAGCATGAAAAGAAGCATGTTGGCTTGTTTTAATGGTGTGAACTGTTTGCTTTGTTTTTCAGGTTTCATTTCAATTTAAACCAAATAAACTATAATATTTCATAAATCTATCACCAGCAGTCTGATAGTGGAGAAACTGGAGCAACATTAAAGCTAGTTTCAATGACATTGTCGGTCTGGTTTGCTGGTTTTAAAGTTCCTTATTAAGAAGAAGAAGGAGCTTCAGTCAATGGCAGCCAGTTAAAAGCTTGTTTTAATGGTGTGTGTGCAGTGCTTTGACATTACATATTTGCTTTGTTTTTCAGGTTTAATTCATAATTTTTGTATCTTAAGTTAAAAAAAGCACAATTTAAACCAACTCTAGCATTTCACCAGCAGTCTGATATCAGAGCTGTAGTAAAATTAAAGCTAGTTTCAATGACCTTAATAAGCAAAAGAATACATTTTTTAAAATAGACGAAGAAGAAGAAGCTTCAGTCAATGACCGCCAGTGAAAAGCATGTGTTGCTTGTTTTTCAGGTTTAATTCATAATTTTTGTATCTTAAGTTAAAAAAAGCACAATTTAAACCAACTATAGCATTTCACCAGCAGTCTGATATGGGAGGGGTTGCCTTAATAAAGCAAAAGAATACATTTTTAAAAATAGACAAAGAAGAAGAAGAAGGATAAGATTCAGTCAATGGCCGCCAGTTAGAAGCATGAAAAGAAGCATGTTGGCTTGTTTTAATGGTGTGGTGTGTTTTTAAAGGAGGGGGGGGGGGGGGGGGGCGCTCTATTTAGGTATGCATTTATGTTATATTGTAATTGTAATTGGTTGTATTTATTTTAACATGGACTCCAGGAAGAGTAGCTGTTGCCTGGGTAACAGCTAATGGGGATCCAAATAAACTAAACTAAAACTGGTTGCTTTGTTTTTAAGGTTTCATTTAAATTTAAACCAAATAAACTATAATATTTCATAAATCTATCACCAGCAGTCTGATATTGGAGATATACTGGAGTAAAATTAAAGCTAGTTTCAGTGACATTGACAAACTGCAGCCTTAATAAGCAAAATAATACATTTAAAAAAATAGGCAAATTAATACATCATGTAGAGTAGAAGTGAGCATAAATCAAGTTGGATGCTTAAAGTGAAGAGAAAAGGAAAAAGAGGAAAGTCTGCAAGCTGTTAAGTTACCGATAAATAATTTAAATAATAATAATTTAATTTACCGGAGACTAAAAAATCTTATAAACCTGCAATTTATATGTTATTTATTTTGGATGTGCATCAAACTGTAAGATCAAGTTTTTTTGTCATCATTGTGTCTTCGAGTCGAGCATGAAACAGTCGAGCCACGTGTCTCTGGACGGACGGCTGACTGTTTGCCAGCTTCCTTATAAGGGACACACACACACACACACACACACACACACACACACACACACACACACACACATACCTACATACCTCTGAACTCCAGTGACCCCAAAATGAACAGCTGGTACATCCTGCTGACTCTATACTGTGTGTGTGTGTGTGTGTGTGTGTGTGTGTGTGTGTGTGTGTGTGTGTGTGTGTGTCTATAAGCAGACTGAAGCTGACTTTCTTCTTTCCTCCCTCCCTTCCTTCCTTCCTTCCTTCATTCTGTCCTTCCTTCCTTCGTCCCTTCCTTCCTTTCTTCAGTCCTTCCTTCCTTTCTTCCTTCATTCTGTCCTTCCTTCCTTCCTCCCTTCCTTCCTTTCTTCAGTCCTTCCTTCCTTTCTTCCTTCATTCTGTCCTTCCTTCTGTTCTTCCTTCCTTCCTTCCTGTCCTTCCTTCCTCCCTTCCTTCATTCTGTCCTTCCTTCCTTTCTTCCGTCATTCTGTCCTTCCTCCTTTCCTTCCTTCTGTTCTTCCTTCCTTCCTCCCTTCCTTTCTTCCTTCATTCTGTCCTTCCTTCCTTTCTTCCTTCCTGTCCTTCCTTTCTCCCTTCCTTCCTTCCTTCATTCTGTCCTTCCTTCCTTTCTTCCTTCATTTTGTCCTTCCTCCTTTTCTTCCTTCTGTCCTTCCTTCCTTCCTTCCTTCCTTCCATCTTTCCATCTTTCCTTGCTTCCTTCCATCTTTTCCTTCCATCTTTCCTTTCTTCCTTCTGTCCTTTCTTCCTTCCTTCAGTCTATAAGCAGACTGACGCTGACTGTCTTTCTTCCCTCCCGGTAGATTCGTGCCTCTTCCATGCAGGAGTTCCCATCTTCCACGATGCTCTGAAGGTA